>NW_027670127.1:0-60755 GCF_964188305.1 Podarcis bocagei
ATATTTTTTTGAAAAAATCCCTAAGCCCCGGGGTCACAATTTCAGCAAAAATCTGACTTTTGGCAATTCACTCAAAAATGGTGCCAAAAGCTTGAAAATGCTCTCCTGAAAGGTTTGGCACTCAAAACAGAAGTCTTTTTATCCCAGGACAAGAAATCAGCCCTCAAAAACTTAACCGGCAGAAAATATTTTTTTGAAAAAATCCCTAAGCCCCGGGGTCACAATTTCAGCAAAAATCTGACTTTTGGCTATTCACTCAAAAATGGTACCAAAAGCTTGAAAATGCTCTCCTGAAATGTTTGGCACTCGAAACAGAAGGCTTTTTATCCCAGGACAAGAAATCAGCCCTCAAAAACTTAACCGGCAGAAAATATTTTTTTGAAAAAATCCCTAAGCCCCGGGGTCACAATTTCAGCAAAAACCTGACTTTTGGCAATTCACTCAAAAATGGTGCCAACCGGTTTCAAATGCTCCCCTGAAAGCTTTGGCGATGGAAACAGAAGGCTTTTTATCCCAGGACAAGAAATCAGCCCTCAAAAACTTAACCGGCAGAAAATATTTTTTTGAAAAAATCCCTAAGCCCCGGGGTCACAATTTCAGCAAAAATCTGACTTTTGGCAATTCACTCAAAAATGGTGCCAACCGGTTGCAAATGCTCCCCTGAAAGCTTTGGCACTCGAAACAGAAGTCTTTTTATCCCAGGACAAGAAATCAGCCCTCAAAAACTTAACCGGCAGAAAATATTTTTTTGAAAAAATCCCTAAGCCCCGGGGTCACAATTTCAGCAAAAATCTGACTTTTGGCAATTCACTCAAAAATGGTGCCAACCGGTTGCAAATGCTCCCCTGAAAGCTTTGGCACTCGAAACAGAAGTCTTTTTATCCCAGGACAAGAAATCAGCCCTCAAAAACTTAACCGGCAGAAAATATTTTTTTGAAAAAATCCCTAAGCCCCGGGGTCACAATTTCAGCAAAAATCTGACTTTTGGCAATTCACTCAAAAATGGTGCCAAAAGCTTGAAAATGCTCTCCTGAAAGGTTTGGCACTCAAAACAGAAGTCTTTTTATCCCAGGACAAGAAATCAGCCCTCAAAAACTTAACCGGCAGAAAATATTTTTTTGAAAAAATCCCTAAGCCCCGGGGTCACAATTTCAGCAAAAATCTGACTTTTGGCTATTCACTCAAAAATGGTACCAAAAGCTTGAAAATGCTCTTCTGAAAGGTTTGGCACTCGAAACAGAAGGCTTTTTATCCCAGGACAAGAAATCAGCCCTCAAAAACTTAACCGGCAGAAAATATTTTTTTGAAAAAATCCCTAAGCCCCGGGGTCACAATTTCAGCAAAAATCTGACTTTTGGCAAGTCACTCAAAAATGGTGCCAACCGGTTGCAAATGCTCCCCTGAAAGGTTTGGCACTTGAAACAGAAGGCTTTTTATCACAGGACAAGAAATCAGCCCTCAAAAACTTAACCGGCAGAAAATATTTTTTTGAAAAAATCCCTAAGCCCCGGGGTCACAATTTCAGCAAAAATCTGACTTTTGGCAATTCACTCAAAAATGGTGCCAAAAGCTTGAAAATGCTCTCCTGAAAGGTTTGGCACTCAAAACAGAAGTCTTTTTATCCCAGGACAAGAAATCAGCCCTCAAAAACTTAACCGGCAGAAAATATTTTTTTGAAAAAATCCCTAAGCCCCGGGGTCACAATTTCAGCAAAAATCTGACTTTTGGCAATTCACTCAAAAATGGTGCCAAAAGCTTGAAAATGCTCTTCTGAAAGGTTTGGCACTCGAAACCGAAGGCTTTTTATCCCAGGACAAGAAATCAGCCCTCAAAAACTTAACCGGCAGAAAATATTTTTTTGAAAAAATCCCTAAGCCCAAGGGTCACAATTTCAGCAAAAATCTGACTTTTGGCAATTCACTCAAAAATGGTGCCAAAAGCATGAAAATGCTCTCCTGAAAGGTTTGGCACTCGAAACAGAAGGCTTTTTATCCCAGGACAAGAAATCAGCCCTCAAAAACTTAACCGGCAGAAAATATTTTTTTGAAAAAATCCCTAAGCCCCGGAGTCACAATTTCAGCAAAAATCTGACTTTTGGCAATTCACTCAAAAATGGTGCCAAAAGCTTGAAAATGCTCTCCTGAAATGTTTGGCACTCGAAACAGAAGGCTTTTTATCCCAGGACAAGAAATCAGCCCTCAAAAACTTAACCGGCAGAAAATATTTTTTTGAAAAAATCCCTAAGCCCCGGGGTCACAATTTCAGCAAAAACCTGACTTTTGGCAATTCACTCAAAAATGGTGCCAACCGGTTTCAAATGCTCCCCTGAAAGCTTTGGCGATGGAAACAGAAGGCTTTTTATCCCAGGACAAGAAATCAGCCCTCAAAAACTTAACCGGCAGAAAATATTTTTTTTGAAAAAATCCCTAAGCCCCGGGGTCACAATTTCAGCAAAAATCTGACTTTTGGCAATTCACTCAAAAATGGTGCCAAAAGCTTGAAAATGCTCTCCTGAAAGGTTTGGCACTCGAAACAGAAGTCTTTTTATCCCAGGACAAGAAATCAACCCTCAAAAACTTAACCGGCAGAAAATATTTTTTTGAAAAAATCCCTAAGCCCCGGGGTCACAATTTCAGCAAAAATCTGACTTTTGGCAATTCACTCAAAAATGGTGCCAAAAGCTTGAAAATGCTCCTCTGAAAGGTTTGGCACTCGAAACAGAAGGCTTTTTATCCCAGGACAAGAAATCAGCCCTCAAAAACTTAACCGGCAGAAAATATTTTTTTGAAAAAATCCCTAAGCCCCGGGGTCACAATTTCAGCAAAAATCTGACTTTTGGCAATTCACTCAAAAATGGTGCCAAAAGCTTGAAAATGCTCTCCTGAAAGGTTTGGCACTCGAAACAGAAGTCTTTTTATCCCAGGACAAGAAATCAGCCCTCAAAAACTTAACCGGCAGAAAATATTTTTTTGAAAAAATCCCTTAGCCCCGGGGGTCACAATTTCAGCAAAAATCTGACTTTTGGCAATTCACTCAAAAATGGTGACAAAAGCTTGAAAATGCTCTCCTGAAAGGTTTGGCACTCGAAACAGAAGGCTTTTTATCCCAGGACAAGAAATCAGCCCTCAAAAACTTAACCGGCAGAAAATATTTTTTTGAAAAAATCCCTAAGCCCCGGGGTCACAATTTCATCAAAAATCTGACTTTTGGTAATTCACTCAAAAATGGTGCCAAAAGCTTGAAAATGCTCTTCTGAAAGGTTTGGCACTCGAAACCGAATGCTTTTTATCCCAGGACAAGAAATCAGCCCTCAAAAACTTAACCGGCAGAAAATATTTTTTTGAAAAAATCCCTAAGCCCCGGGGTCACAATTTCAGCAAAAATCTGACTTTTGGCAATTCACTCAAAAATGGTGCCAAAAGCTTGAAAATGCTCTCCTGAAAGGTTTGGCACTCAAAACAGAAGTCTTTTTATCCCAGGACAAGAAATCAACCCTCAAAAACTTAACCGGCAGAAAATATTTTTTTGAAAAAATCCCTAAGCCCCGGGGTCACAATTTCAGCAAAAATCTGACTTTTGGCAATTCACTCAAAAATGGTGCCAAAAGCTTGAAAATGCTCCTCTGAAAGGTTTGGCACTCGAAACAGAAGGCTTTTTATCCCAGGACAAGAAATCAGCCCTCAAAAACTTAACCGGCAGAAAATATTTTTTTGAAAAAATCCCTAAGCCCCGGGGTCACAATTTCAGCAAAAATCTGACTTTTGGCAATTCACTCAAAAATGGTGCCAAAAGCTTGAAAATGCTCTCCTGAAAGGTTTGGCACTCGAAACAGAAGTCTTTTTATCCCAGGACAAGAAATCAGCCCTCAAAAACTTAACTGGCAGAAAATATTTTTTTGAAAAAATCCCTTACCCCCGGGGGTCACAATTTCAGCAAAAATCTGACTTTTGGCAATTCACTCAAAAATGGTGCCAAAAGCTTGAAAATGCTCTCCTGAAAGGTTTGGCACTCGAAACAGAAGGCTTTTTATCCCAGGACAAGAAATCAGCCCTCAAAAACTTAACCGGCAGAAAATATTTTTTTGAAAAAATCCCTAAGCCCCGGGGTCACAATTTCAGCAAAAATCTGACTTTTGGCAATTCACTCAAAAATGGTGCCAAAAGCTTGCAAATACTCCCCTGAAAGCTTTGGCGATGGAAACAGAAGGCTTTTTATCCCAGGACAAGAAATCAGCCCTCAAAAACTTAACCGGCAGAAAATATTTTTTTGAAAAAATCCCTAAGCCCCGGGGTCACAATTTCAGCAAAAACCTGACTTTTGGCAATTCACTCAAAAATGGTGCCAACCGGTTTCAAATGCTCCCCTGAAAGCTTTGGCGATGGAAACAGAAGGCTTTTTATCCCAGGACAAGAAATCAGCCCTCAAAAACTTAACCGGCAGAAAATATTTTTTTGAAAAAATCCCTAAGCCCCGGGGTCACAATTTCAGCAAAAATCTGACTTTTGGCAATTCACTCAAAAATGGTGCCAACCGGTTGCAAATGCTCCCCTGAAAGCTTTGGCACTCGAAACAGAAGTCTTTTTATCCCAGGACAAGAAATCAGCCCTCAAAAACTTAACCGGCAGAAAATATTTTTTTGAAAAAATCCCTAAGCCCCGGGGTCACAATTTCAGCAAAAATCTGACTTTTGGCAATTCACTCAAAAATGGTGCCAACCGGTTGCAAATGTTCCCGTGAAAGCTTTGGCACTCGAAACAGAAGTCTTTTTATCCCAGGACAAGAAATCAGCCCTCAAAAACTTAACCGGCAGAAAATATTTTTTTGAAAAAATCCCTAAGCCCCGGGGTCACAATTTCAGCAAAAATCTGACTTTTGGCAATTCACTCAAAAATGGTGCCAAAAGCTTGAAAATGCTCCCCTGAAAGCTTTGGCGATGGAAACAGAAGGCTTTTTATCCCAGGACAAGAAATCAGCCCTCAAAAACTTAACCGGCATAAGAAATTTTTTTTTTGAAAAAATCCCTAAGCCCCGGGGTCACAATTTCAGCAAAAATCTGACTTTTGGCAATTCACTCAAAAATGGTACCAAAAGCTTGAAAATGCTCTTCTGAAAGGTTTGGCACTCGAAACATAAGGCTTTTTATCCCAGGACAAGAAATCAGCCCTCAAAAACTTAACCGGCAGAAAATATTTTTTTGAAGAAATCCCTAAGCCCCGGGGTCACAATTTCAGCAAAAATCTGACTTTTGGCAATTCACTCAAAAATGGTGCCAACCGGTTGCAAATGCTCCCGTGAAAGCTTTGGCACTCGAAACAGAAGTCTTTTTATCCCAGGACAAGAAATCAGCCCTCAAAAACTTAACCGGCAGAAAATATTTTTTTGAAAAAATCCCTAAGCCCCGGGGTCACAATTTCAGCAAAAATCTGACTTTTGGCAATTCACTCAAAAATGGTGCCAAAAGCTTGAAAATGCTCTCCTGAAAGGTTTGGCACTCAAAACAGAAGTCTTTTTATCCCAGGACAAGAAATCAGCCCTCAAAAACTTAACCGGCAGAAAATATTTTTTTGAAAAAATCCCTAAGCCCCGGGGTCACAATTTCAGCAAAAATCTGACTTTTGGCTATTCACTCAAAAATGGTACCAAAAGCTTGAAAATGCTCTCCTGAAATGTTTGGCACTCGAAACAGAAGGCTTTTTATCCCAGGACAAGAAATCAGCCCTCAAAAACTTAACCGGCAGAAAATATTTTTTTGAAAAAATCCCTAAGCCCCGGGGTCACAATTTCAGCAAAAACCTGACTTTTGGCAATTCACTCAAAAATGGTGCCAACCGGTTGCAAATGCTCCCCTGAAAGCTTTGGCGATGGAAACAGAAGGCTTTTTATCCCAGGACAAGAAATCAGCCCTCAAAAACTTAACCGGCAGAAAATATTTTTTTGAAAAAATCCCTAAGCCCCGGGGTCACAATTTCAGCAAAAATCTGACTTTTGGCAATTCACTCAAAAATGGTGCCAACCGGTTGCAAATGCTCCCCTGAAAGCTTTGGCACTCGAAACAGAAGTCTTTTTATCCCAGGACAAGAAATCAGCCCTCAAAAACTTAACCGGCAGAAAATATTTTTTTGAAAAAATCCCTAAGCCCCGGGGTCACAATTTCAGCAAAAATCTGACTTTTGGCAATTCACTCAAAAATGGTGCCAACCGGTTGCAAATGCTCCCCTGAAAGCTTTGGCACTCGAAACAGAAGTCTTTTTATCCCAGGACAAGAAATCAGCCCTCAAAAACTTAACCGGCAGAAAATATTTTTTTGAAAAACTCCCTAAGCCCCGGGGTCACAATTTCAGCAAAAATCTGACTTTTGGCAATTCACTCAAAAATGGTGCCAAAAGCTTGAAAATGCTCTCCTGAAAGGTTTGGCACTCAAAACAGAAGTCTTTTTATCCCAGGACAAGAAATCAGCCCTCAAAAACTTAACCGGCAGAAAATATTTTTTTGAAAAAATCCCTAAGCCCCGGGGTCACAATTTCAGCAAAAATCTGACTTTTGGCTATTCACTCAAAAATGGTACCAAAAGCTTGAAAATGCTCTTCTGAAAGGTTTGGCACTCGAAACAGAAGGCTTTTTATCCCAGGACAAGAAATCAGCCCTCAAAAACTTAACCGGCAGAAAATATTTTTTTGAAAAAATCCCTAAGCCCCGGGGTCACAATTTCAGCAAAAATCTGACTTTTGGCAAGTCACTCAAAAATGGTGCCAACCGGTTGCAAATGCTCCCCTGAAAGGTTTGGCACTTGAAACAGAAGGCTTTTTATCACAGGACAAGAAATCAGCCCTCAAAAACTTAACCGGCAGAAAATATTTTTTTGAAAAAATCCCTAAGCCCCGGGGTCACAATTTCAGCAAAAATCTGACTTTTGGCAATTCACTCAAAAATGGTGCCAAAAGCTTGAAAATGCTCTCCTGAAAGGTTTGGCACTCAAAACAGAAGTCTTTTTATCCCAGGACAAGAAATCAACCCTCAAAAACTTAACCGGCAGAAAATATTTTTTTGAAAAAATCCCTAAGCCCCGGGGTCACAATTTCAGCAAAAATCTGACTTTTGGCAATTCACTCAAAAATGGTACCAAAAGCTTGAAAATGCTCCCCTGAAAGGTTTCGCACTCAAAACAGAAGTCTTTTTATCACAGGACAAGAAATCAGCCCTCAAAAACTTAACCGGCAGAAAATATTTTTTTGAAAAAATCCCTAAGCCCCGGGGTCACAATTTCAGCAAAAATCTGACTTTTGGCAATTCACTCAAAAATGGTGCCAACCGGTTGCAAATGTTCCCCTGAAAGCTTTGGCACTCAAAACAGAAGTCTTTTTATCCCAGGACAAGAAATCAGCCCTCAAAAACTTAACCGGCAGAAAATATTTTTTTGAAAAAATCCCTAAGCCCCGGGGTCACAATTTCAGCAAAAATCTGACTTTTGGCAATTCACTCAAAAATGGTGCCAACCGGTTGCAAATGCTCCCCTGAAAGCGTTGGCGATGGAAACATAAGTCTTTTTATCCCAGGACAAGAAATCAGCCCTCAAAAACTTAACCGGCAGAAAATATTTTTTTGAAAAAATCCCTAAGCCCCGGGGTCACAATTTCAGCAAAAATCTGACTTTTGGTAATTCACTCAAAAATGGTGCCAAAAGCTTGAAAATGCTCTTCTGAAAGGTTTGGCACTCGAAACCGAAGGCTTTTTATCCCAGGACAAGAAATCAGCCCTCAAAAACTTAACCGGCAGAAAATATTTTTTTGAAAAAATCCCTAAGCCCCGGGGTCACAATTTCAGCAAAAATCTGACTTTTGGCAATTCACTCAAAAATGGTGCCAAAAGCTTGAAAATGCTCTCCTGAAAGGTTTGGCACTCAAAACAGAAGTCTTTTTATCCCAGGACAAGAAATCAACCCTCAAAAACTTAACCGGCAGAAAATATTTTTTTGAAAAAATCCCTAAGCCCCGGGGTCACAATTTCAGCAAAAATCTGACTTTTGGCAATTCACTCAAAAATGGTACCAAAAGCTTGAAAATGCTCTCCTGAAAGGTTTCGCACTCAAAACAGAAGTCTTTTTATCACAGGACAAGAAATCAGCCCTCAAAAACTTAACCGGCAGAAAATATTTTTTTGAAAAAATCCCTAAGCCCCGGGGTCACAATTTCAGCAAAAATCTGACTTTTGACAATTCACTCAAAAATGGTGCCAAAAGCTGGAAAATGCTCCTCTGAAAGGTTTGGCACTCGAAACAGAAGGCTTTTTATCCCAGGACAAGAAATCAGCCCTCAAAAACTTAACCGGCAGAAAATATTTTTTTGAAAAAATCCCTAAGCCCCGGGGTCACAATTTCAGCAAAAATCTGACTTTTGGCAATTCACTCAAAAATGGTGCCAAAAGCTTGAAAATGCTCTCCTGAAAGCTTTGGCACTCGAAACAGAAGGCTTTTTATCCCAGGACAAGAAATCAGCCCTCGAAAACTTAACCGGCAGAAAATATTTTTTTGAAAAAATCCCTAAGCCCCGGGGTCACAATTTCATCAAAAATCTGACTTTTGGCAATTCACTCAAAAATGGTGCCAACCGGTTGCAAATGCTCCCCTGAAAGCTTTGGCGATGGAAACATAAGTCTTTTTATCCCAGGACAAGAAATCAGCCCTCAAAAACTTAACCGGCAGAAAATATTTTTTTGAAAAAATCCCTAAGCCCCGGGGTCACAATTTCAGCAAAAATCTGACTTTTGGTAATTCACTCAAAAATGGTGCCAAAAGCTTGAAAATGCTCTTCTGAAAGGTTTGGCACTCGAAACCGAAGGCTTTTTATCCCAGGACAAGAAATCAGCCCTCAAAAACTTACCGGCAGAAAATATTTTTTTGAAAAAATCCCTAAGGTGACAATTTCAGCAAAAATCTGACTTTTGGCAATTCACTCAAAAATGGTGACAAAAACTTGAAAATGCTCTCCTGAAAGGTTTGGCACTCAAAACAGAAGTCTTTTTATCCCAGGACAAGAAATCAGCCCTCAAAAACTTAACCGGCAGAAAATATTTTTTTGAAAAAATCCCTAAGCCCAAGGGTCACAATTTCAGCAAAAATCTGACTTTTGGCAATTCACTCAAAAATGGTGCCAAAAGCATGAAAATGCTCTCCTGAAAGGTTTGGCACTCGAAACAGAAGGCTTTTTATCCCAGGACAAGAAATCAGCCCTCAAAAACTTAACCGGCAGAAAATATTTTTTTGAAAAAATCCCTAAGCCCCGGAGTCACAATTTCAGCAAAAATCTGACTTTTGGCAATTCACTCAAAAATGGTGCCAAAAGCTTGAAAATGCTCTCCTGAAATGTTTGGCACTCGAAACAGAAGGCTTTTTATCCCAGGACAAGAAATCAGCCCTCAAAAACTTAACCGGCAGAAAATATTTTTTTGAAAAAATCCCTAAGCCCCGGGGTCACAATTTCAGCAAAAACCTGACTTTTGGCAATTCACTCAAAAATGGTGCCAACCGGTTTCAAATGCTCCCCTGAAAGCTTTGGCGATGGAAACAGAAGGCTTTTTATCCCAGGACAAGAAATCAGCCCTCAAAAACTTAACCGGCAGAAAATATTTTTTTTGAAAAAATCCCTAAGCCCCGGGGTCACAATTTCAGCAAAAATCTGACTTTTGGCAATTCACTCAAAAATGGTGCCAAAAGCTTGAAAATGCTCTCCTGAAAGGTTTGGCACTCGAAACAGAAGTCTTTTTGTCCCAGGACAAGAAATCAACCCTCAAAAACTTAACCGGCAGAAAATATTTTTTTGAAAAAATCCCTAAGCCCCGGGGTCACAATTTCAGCAAAAATCTGACTTTTGGTAATTCACTCAAAAATGGTGCCAAAAGCTTGAAAATGCTCTTCTGAAAGGTTTGGCACTCGAAACCGAAGGCTTTTTATCCCAGGACAAGAAATCAGCCCTCAAAAACTTACCGGCAGAAAATATTTTTTTGAAAAAATCCCTAAGGTGACAATTTCAGCAAAAATCTGACTTTTGGCAATTCACTCAAAAATGGTGACAAAAACTTGAAAATGCTCTCCTGAAAGGTTTGGCACTCGAAACAGAAGTCTTTTTATCCCAGGACAAGAAATCAGCCCTCAAAAACTTAACCGGCAGAAAATATTTTTTTGAAAAAATCCCTAAGCCCCGGGGTCACAATTTCAGCAAAAATCTGACTTTTGGCAATTCACTCAAAAATGGTGCCAAAAGCTTGAAAATGCTCTCCTGAAAGTTTTGGCATTCGAAACAGAAGGCTTTTTATCCCAGGACAAGAAATCAGCCCTCGAAAACTTAACCGGCAGAAAATATTTTTTTGAAAAAATCCCTAAGCCCCGGGGTCACAATTTCAGCAAAAATCTGACTTTTGGAAATTCACTCAAAAATGGTGCCAACCGGTTGCAAATGCTCCCCTGAAAGCTTTGGCGATGGAAACAGGAGTCTTTTTATCCCAGGACAAGAAATCAGCCCTCAAAAACTTAACCGGCAGAAAATATTTTTTTGAAAAAATCCCTAAGCCCCGGGGTCACAATTTCATCAAAAATCTGACTTTTGGTAATTCACTCAAAAATGGTGCCAAAAGCTTGAAAATGCTCTTCTGAAAGGTTTGGCACTCGAAACCGAAGGCTTTTTATCCCAGGACAAGAAATCAGCCCTCAAAAACTTAACCGGCAGAAAATATTTTTTTGAAAAAATCCCTAAGCCCCGGGGTGACAATTTCAGCAAAAATCTGACTTTTGGCAATTCACTCAAAAATGGTGACAAAAGCTTGAAAATGCTCTCCTGAAAGGTTTGGCACTCAAAACAGAAGTCTTTTTATCACAGGAAAAGAAATAAGCCCTCAAAAACTTAACCGGCAGAAAATATTTTTTTGAAAAAATCCCTAAGCCCCGGGGTCACAATTTCAGCAAAAATCTGACTTTTGGCAATTCACTCAAAAATGGTGCCAAAAGCTTGAAAATGCTCTCCTGAAAGGTTTGGCACTCGAAACAGAAGGCTTTTTATCCCAGGACAAGAAATCAGCCCTCAAAAACTTAACCGGCAGAAAATATTTTTTTGAAAAAATCCCTAAGCCCCGGGGTCACAATTTCAGCAAAAATCTAACTTTTGGCAATTCACTCAAAAATGGTGCCAAAAGCTTGAAAATGCTCCTCTGAAAGGTTTGGCACTCGAAACAGAAGGCTTTTTATCCCAGGACAAGAAATCAGCCCTCAAAAACTTAACCGGCAGAAAATATTTTTTTGAAAAAATCCCTAAGCCCCGGGGTCACAATTTCATCAAAAATCTGACTTTTGGTAATTCATTCAAAAATGGTGCCAAAAGCTTGAAAATGCTCTTCTGAAAGGTTTGGCACTCGAAACCGAAGGCTTTTTATCCCAGGACAAGAAATCAGCCCTCAAAAACTTAACCGGCAGAAAATATTTTTTTGAAAAAATCCCTAAGCCCCGGGGTCACAATTTCATCAAAAATCTGACTTTTGGTAATTCATTCAAAAATGGTGCCAAAAGCTTGAAAATGCTCTTCTGAAAGGTTTGGCACTCGAAACCGAAGGCTTTTTATCCCAGGACAAGAAATCAGCCCTCAAAAACTTAACCGGCAGAAAATATTTTTTTGAAAAAATCCCTAAGCCCCGGGGTCACAATTTCAGCAAAAATCTGACTTTTGGCAATTCACTCAAAAATGGTGACAAAAGCTTGAAAATGCTCTCCTGAAAGGTTTGGCACTCAAAACAGAAGTCTTTTTATCCCAGGACAAGAAATCAGCCCTCAAAAACTTAACCGGCAGAAAATATTTTTTTGAAAAAATCCCTAAGCCCCGGGGTCACAATTTCAGCAAAAATCTGACTTTTGGCAATTCACTCAAAAATGGTGCCAAAAGCTTGAAAATGCTCTCCTGAAAGTTTTGGCATTCGAAACAGAAGGCTTTTTATCACAGGACAAGAAATCAGCCCTCAAAAACTTAACCGGCAGAAAATATTTTTTTGAAAAAATCCCTGAGCCCAGGGGGCACAATTTCAGCAACAATCTGACTTTTGGCAATTCACTCAAAAATGGTACCAAAAGCTTGAAAATGCTCCCCTGAAAGCTTTGGCGATGGAAACATAAGTCTTTTTATCCCAGGACAAGAAATCAGCCCTCAAAAACTTAACCGGCAGAAAATATTTTTTTGAAAAAATCCCTAAGCCCCGGGGTCACAATTTCAGCAAAAATCTGACTTTTGGCAATTCACTCAAAAATGGTGTCAAAAGCTTGAAAATGCTCCTTTGAAAGGTTTGGCACTCGAAACAGAAGGCTTTTTATCCCAGGACAAGAAATCAGCCCTCAAAAACTTAACCGGCAGAAAATATTTTTTTGAAAAAATCCCTAAGCCCCGGGGTCACAATTTCAGGAAAAATCTGACTTTTGGCAATTCACTCAAAAATGGTGCCAAAAGCTTGAAAATGCTCTCCTGAAAGGTTTGGCACTCGAAACAGAAGTCTTTTTATCCCAGGACAAGAAATCAGCCCTCAAAAACTTAACCGGCAGAAAATATTTTTTTGAAAAAATCCCTTAGCCCCGGGGGTCACAATTTCAGCAAAAATCTGACTTTTGGCAATTCACTCAAAAATGGTGACAAAAGCTTGAAAATGCTCTCCTGAAAGGTTTGGCACTCGAAACAGAAGGCTTTTTATCCCAGGACAAGAAATCAGCCCTCAAAAACTTAACCGGCAGAAAATATTTTTTTGAAAAAATCCCTAAGCCCCGGGGTCACAATTTCAGCAAAAATCTGACTTTTGGCAATTCACTCAAAAATGGTGACAAAAGCTTGAAAATGCTCTCCTGAAAGGTTTGGCACTCGAAACAGAAGGCTTTTTACCCCAGGACAAGAAATCAGCCCTCAAAAACTTAACCGGCAGAAAATATTTTTTTGAAAAAATCCCTAAGCCCCGGGGTCACAATTTCAGCAAAAATCTGACTTTTGGCAATTCACTCAAAAATGGTGCCAAAAGCTTGAAAATGCTCTCCTGAAAGGTTTGGCACTCAAAACAGAAGTCTTTTTATCCCAGGACAAGAAATCAGCCCTCAAAAACTTAACCGGCAGAAAATATTTTTTTGAAAAAATCCCTAAGCCCCGGGGTCACAATTTCAGCAAAAATCTGACTTTTGGCAATTCACTCAAAAATGGTGCCAAAAGCTTGAAAATGCTCCTCTGAAAGGTTTGGCACTCGAAACAGAAGGCTTTTTATCCCAGGACAAGAAATCAGCCCTCAAAAACTTAACCGGCAGAAAATATTTTTTTGAAAAAATCCCTAAGCCCCGGGGTCACAATTTCAGCAAAAATCTGACTTTTGGCAATTCACTCAAAAATGGTGCCAAAAGCTTGAAAATGCTCTCCTGAAAGGTTTGGCACTCGAAACAGAAGTCTTTTTATCCCAGGACAAGAAATCAGCCCTCAAAAACTTAACCGGCAGAAAATATTTTTTTGAAAAAATCCCTTACCCCCGGGGGTCACAATTTCAGCAAAAATCTGACTTTTGGCAATTCACTCAAAAATGGTGCCAAAAGCTTGAAAATGCTCCTCTGAAAGGTTTGGCACTCGAAACAGAAGGCTTTTTATCCCAGGACAAGAAATCAGCCCTCAAAAACTTAACCGGCAGAAAATATTTTTTTGAAAAAATCCCTAAGACCCGGGCTCACAATTTCAGCAAAAATCTGACTTTTGGCAATTCACTCAAAAATGGTGCCAAAAGCTTGAAAATGCTCTCCTGAAAGGTTTGGCACTCGAAACAGAAGGCTTTTTATCCCAGGACAAGAAATCAGCCCTCAAAAACTTAACCGGCAGAAAATATTTTTTTGAAAAAATCCCTAAGCCCCGGGGTCACAATTTCAGCAAAAATCTGACTTTTGGCAATTCACTCAAAAATGGTGCCAACCGGTTGCAAATGCTCCCCTGAAAGCGTTGGCGATGGAAACATAAGTCTTTTTATCCCAGGACAAGAAATCAGCCCTCAAAAACTTAACCGGCAGAAAATATTTTTTTGAAAAAATCCCTAAGCCCCGGGGTCACAATTTCAGCAAAAATCTGACTTTTGGTAATTCACTCAAAAATGGTGCCAAAAGCTTGAAAATGCTCTTCTGAAAGGTTTGGCACTCGAAACCGAAGGCTTTTTATCCCAGGACAAGAAATCAGCCCTCAAAAACTTAACCGGCAGAAAATATTTTTTTGAAAAAATCCCTAAGCCCCGGGGTGACAATTTCAGCAAAAATCTGACTTTTGGCAATTCACTCAAAAATGGTGACAAAAGCTTGAAAATGCTCTCCTGAAAGGTTTGGCACTCAAAACAGAAGTCTTTTTATCACAGGAAAAGAAATAAGCCCTCAAAAACTTAACCGGCAGAAAATATTTTTTTGAAAAAATCCCTAAGCCCTGGGGTCACAATTTCAGCAAAAATCTGACTTTTGGCAATTCACTCAAAAATGGTGCCAAAAGCTTGAAAATGCTCTCCTGAAAGGTTTGGCACTCGAAACAGAAGGCTTTTTATCCCAGGACAAGAAATCAGCCCTCAAAAACTTAACCGGCAGAAAATATTTTTTTGAAAAAATCCCTAAGCCCCGGGGTCACAATTTCAGCAAAAATCTGACTTTTTGCAATTCACTCAAAAATGGTGCCAAAAGCTTGAAAATGCTCCTCTGAAAGGTTTGGCACTCGAAACAGAAGCCTTTTTATCCCAGGACAAGAAATCAGCCCTCAAAAACTTAACCGGCAGAAAATATTTTTTTGAAAAAATCCCTAAGCCCCGGGGTCACAATTTCATCAAAAATCTGACTTTTGGTAATTCATTCAAAAATGGTGCCAAAACCTTGAAAATGCTCTTCTGAAAGGTTTGGCACTCAAAACAGAAGTCTTTTTATCCCAGGACAAGAAATCAGCCCTCAAAAACTTAACCGGCAGAAAATATTTTTTTGAAAAAATCCCTAAGCCCCGGGGTCACAATTTCAGCAAAAATCTGACTTTTGGCAATTCACTCAAAAATGGTGCCAAAAGCTTGAAAATGCTCCTCTGAAAGGTTTGGCACTCGAAACAGAAGGCTTTTTATCCCAGGACAAGAAATCAGCCCTCAAAAACTTAACCGGCAGAAAATATTTTTTTGAAAAAATCCCTAAGCCCCGGGGTCACAATTTCAGCAAAAATCTGACTTTTGGCAATTCACTCAAAAATGGTGCCTACCGGTTGCAAATGCTCCCCTGAAAGCTTTGGCGATGGAAACAGAAGTCTTTTTATCACAGGAAAAGAAATAAGCCCTCAAAAACTTAACCGGCAAAAAATATTTTTTTGAAAAAACCCTTAAGCCACAAGGTCACAATCCCTAAGCCTAAGGTCACAATTTCAGCAAAAATCTGACTTTTGGCAATTCACTCAAAATTGCTGCCAAAAGCTTGAAAATGCTCTCCTGAAAGCTTTGGCGATGGAAACAGAAGGCTTTTTATCACAGGAAAAGAAATAAGCCCTCAAAAACTTAACCGGCAGAAAATATTTTTTTGAAAAAATTCCTAAGCCCCGGGGTCACAATTTCAGCAAAAATCTGACTTTTGGCAATTCACTCAAAAATGGTGCCAAAAGCTTGAAAATGCTCTCCTGAAAGGTTTGGCACTCAAAACAGAAGGCTTTTAATCCCAGGACAATAAATCAGCCCTCAAAAACTTAACCGGCAGAAAATATTTTTTTGAAAAAATCCCTAAGCCCCAGGGTCACAATTTCAGCAAAAATCTGACTTTTGGCAATTCACTCAAAAATGGTGCCAAAAGCTTGAAAATGCTCTCCTGAAAGGTTTGGCACTCGAAACAGAAGTCTTTTTATCCCAGGACAAGAAATCAGCCCTCAAAAACTTAACCGGCAGAAAATATTTTTTTGAAAAAATCCCTAATTCCCAGGGTCACAATTTCAGCAAAAATCTGACTTTTGGCAATTCACTCAAAAATGGTGCCAAAAGCTTGAAAATGCTCTTCTGAAAGGTTTGGCACTCGAAACAGAAGGCTTTTTATCCCAGGACAAGAAATCAGCCCTCAAAAACTTAACCGGCAGAAAATATTTTTTTGAAAAAATCCCTAATTCCCGGGGTCACAATTTCAGCAAAAATCTGACTTTTGGCAATTCACTCAAAAATGGTGTCAAAAGCTTGAACATGCTCCTTTGAAAGGTTTGGCACTCGAAACAGAAGGCTTTTTATCCCAGGACAAGAAATCAGCCCTCAAAAACTTAACCGGCAGAAAATATTTTTTTGAAAAAATCCCTAAGCCCCGGGGTCACAATTTCAGCAAAAATCTGACTTTTGGCAATTCACTCAAAAATGGTGCCAAAAGCTTGAAAATGCTCTCCTGAAAGGTTTGGCACTCGAAACAGAAGTCTTTTTATCCCAGGACAAGAAATCAGCCCTCAAAAACTTTACCGACAGAAAATATTTTTTTGAAAAAATCCCTAAGCCCCGGGGTCACAATTTCAGCAAAAATCTGACTTTTGGCAATTCACTCAAAAATGGTGCCAAAAGCTTGAAAATGCTCTCCTGAAAGGTTTGGCACTCGAAACAGAAGGCTTTTTATCCCAGGACAAGAAATCAGCCCTCAAAAACTTAACTGGCAGAAAATATTTTTTTGAAAAAATCCCTAAGCCCCGGGGTCACAATTTCAGCAAAAATCTGACTTTTGGCAATTAACTCAAAAATGGTACCAAAAGCTTGAAAATGCTCCCCTGAAAGCTTTGGCGATGGAAACATAAGTCTTTTTATCCCAGGACAAGAAATCAGCCCTCAAAAACTTAACCGGCAGAAAATATTTTTTTGAAAACATCCCTAAGCCCCGGGGTCACAATTTCAGCAAAAATCTGACTTTTGGCAATTCACTCAAAAATGGTGCCAAAAGCTTGAAAATGCTCTCCTGAAAGGTTTGGCACTCGAAACAGCAGGCTTTTTATCCCAGGACAAGAAATCAGCCCTCAAAAACTTACCCGGCAGAAAATATTTTTTTGAAAAAATCCCTAATTCCCGGGGTCACAATTTCAGCAAAAATCTGACTTTTGGCAATTCACTCAAAAATGGTGTCAAAAGCTTGAACATGCTCCTTTGAAAGGTTTGGCACTCGAAACAGAAGGCTTTTTATCCCAGGACAAGAAATCAGCCCTCAAAAACTTAACCGGCAGAAAATATTTTTTTGAAAAAATCCCTAAGCCCCGGGGTCACAATTTCAGCAAAAATCTGACTTTTGGCAATTCACTCAAAAATGGTGCCAAAAGCTTGAAAATGCTCTCCTGAAAGGTTTGGCACTCGAAACAGAAGTCTTTTTATCCCAGGACAAGAAATCAGCCCTCAAAAACTTTACCGACAGAAAATATTTTTTTGAAAAAATCCCTAAGCCCCGGGGTCACAATTTCAGCAAAAATCTGACTTTTGGCAATTCACTCAAAAATGGTGCCAAAAGCTTGAAAATGCTCTCCTGAAAGGTTTGGCACTCGAAACAGAAGGCTTTTTATCCCAGGACAAGAAATCAGCCCTCAAAAACTTAACTGGCAGAAAATATTTTTTTGAAAAAATCCCTAAGCCCCGGGGTCACAATTTCAGCAAAAATCTGACTTTTGGCAATTCACTCAAAAATGGTACCAAAAGCTTGAAAATGCTCCCTGAAAGCTTTGGCGATGGAAACATAAGTCTTTTTATCCCAGGACAAGAAATCAGCCCTCAAAAACTTAACCGGCAGAAAATATTTTTTTGAAAACATCCCTAAGCCCCGGGGTCACAATTTCAGCAAAAATCTGACTTTTGGCAATTCACTCAAAAATGGTGCCAAAAGCTTGAAAATACTCCTCTGAAAGGTTTGGCACTCGAAACAGAAGGCTTTTTATCCCAGGACAAGAAATCAGCCCTCAAAACTTAACCGGCAGAAAATATTTTTTGAAAAAATCCCTAAGCCCCGGGGTCACAATTTCAGCAAAAATCTGACTTTTGGCAATTGACTCAAAAATGGTGCCAAAAGCTTGAAAATGCTCTCCTGAAAGGTTTGGCACTCAAAACAGAAGTCTTTTTATCCCAGGACAAGAAATCAGCCCTCAAAAACTTAACCGGCAGAAAATATTTTTTTGAAAAAATCCCTTACCCCCGGGGGTCACAATTTCAGCAAAAATCTGACTTTTGGCAATTCACTCAAAAATGGTGCCAAAAGCTTGAAAATGCTCTCCTGAAAGCTTTGGCGATGGAAACATAAGTCTTTTTATCCCAGGACAAGAAATCAGCCCTCAAAAACTTAACCGGCAGAAAATATTTTTTTGAAAAAATCCCTAAGCCCCGGGGTCACAATTTCATCAAAAATCTGACTTTTGGTAATTCACTCAAAAATGGTGCCAAAAGCTTGAAAATGCTCTTCTGAAAGGTTTGGCACTCGAAACCGAAGGCTTTTTATCCCAGGACAAGAAATCAGCCCTCAAAAACTTAACCGGCAAAAAATATTTTTTTGAAAAAATCCCTAAGCCCCGGGGTGACAATTTCAGCAAAAATCTGACTTTTGGCAATTCACTCAAAAATGGTGCCTACCGGTTGCAAATGCTCCCCTGAAATTTTTGGCGATGGAAACAGAAGGCTTTTTATCCCAGGACAAGAAATCAGCCCTCAAAAACTTAACCGGCAGAAAATATTTTTTTGAAAAAATCCCTAAGCCCCGGGGTCACAATTTCAGCAAAAATCTGACTTTTGGCAATTCACTCAAAAATGGTGCCAAAAGCTTGAAAATGCTCTCCTGAAAGCTTTGGCGATGGAAACAGAAGGCTTTTTATCACAGGAAAAGAAATAAGCCCTCAAAAACTTAACCGGCAGAAAATATTTTTTTGAAAAAATCCCTAAGCCCCGGGGTCACAATTTCAGCAATAATCTGACTTTTGGCAATTCACTCAAAAATGGTGCCAAAAGCTTGAAAATGCTCTCCTGAAAGGTTTGGCACTCGAAACAGAAGGCTTTTTATCCCAGGACAAGAAATCAGCCCTCAAAAACTTAACCGGCAGAAAATATTTTTTTGAAAAAATCCCTAAGCCCCGGGGTCACAATTTCAGCAAAAATCTGACTTTTGGTAATTCACTCAAAAATGTTGCCAAAAGCTTGAAAATGCTCTCCTGAAAGCTTTGGCACTCGAAACAGAAGGCTTTTAATCCCAGGACAATAAATCAGCCCTCAAAAACTTAACCGGCAGAAAATATTTTTTTGAAAAAATCCCTAAGCCCCGGGGTCACAATTTCAGCAAAAATCTGACTTTTGGCAATTCACTCAAAAATGGTGCCTACCGGTTGCAAATGCTCCCCTGAAAGCTTTGGCGATGGAAACAGAAGTCTTTTTATCACAGGAAAAGAAATAAGCCCTCAAAAACTTAACCGGCAAAAAATATTTTTTTGAAAAAATCCCTAAGCCACAAGGTCACAATCCCTAAGCCTAAGGTCACAATTTCAGCAAAAATCTGACTTTTGGCAATTCACTCAAAATTGGTGCCAAAAGCTTGAAAATGCTCTCCTGAAAGCTTTGGCGATGGAAACAGAAGGCTTTTTATCACAGGACAATAAATCAGCCCTCAAAAACTTAACCGGCAAATCTGACTTTTGGCAATTCACTCAAAAATGGTGCCTACCGGTTGCAAATGCTCCCCTGAAAGCTTTGGCGATGGAAACAGAAGTCTTTTTATCACAGGAAAAAAAAGTAAGCCCTCAAAAACTTAACCGGCAAAAAATATTTTTTTGAAAAAATCACTAAGCCCTGGGTTCACAATTTCAGCAAAAATCTGACTTTTGGCAATTCACTCAAAAATGGTGCCAAAAGCTTGAAAATGCTCTCCTGAAAGGTTTGGCACTCGAAACAGAAGGCTTTTAATCCCAGGACAATAAATCAGCCCTCAAAAACTTAACCGGCAAATCTGACTTTTGGCAATTCACTCAAAAATGGTGCCTACCGGTTGCAAATGCTCCCCTGAAAGCTTTGGCGATGGAAACAGAAGTCTTTTTATCACAGGAAAAAAAAGTAAGCCCTCAAAAACTTAACCGGCAAAAAATATTTTTTTGAAAAAATCACTAAGCCCTGGGTTCACAATTTCAGCAAAAATCTGACTTTTGGCAATTCACTCAAAAATGGTGCCAAAAGCTTGAAAATGCTCTCCTGAAAGGTTTGGCACTCGAAACAGAAGTCTTTTTATCACAGGAAAAAAAAGTAAGCCCTCAAAAACTTAACCGGCAAAAAATATTTTTTTGAAAAAATCCCTAAGCCCCGGGGTCACAATTTCAGCAAAAATCTGACTTTTCGCAATTCACTCAAAAATGGTGCCTCCCGGTTGCAAATGCTTCCCTGAAAGCTTTGGCGATGGAAACAGAAGTCTTTTTATCACAGGAAAAGAAATAAGCCCTCAAAAACTTAACCGGCAGAAAATATTTTTTTGAAAAAATCCCTAAGCCCCGGGGTCACAATTTCAGCAAAAATCTGACTTTTGGCAATTCACTCAAAAATGGTGCCAAAAGCTTGAAAATGCTCTCCTGAAACTTTGGCGATGGAAACAGAAGGCTTTTTATCCCAGGACAAGAAATCAGCCCTCAAAAACTTAACCGGCAGAATTTTTTTTTTGAAAAAATCCCTAAGCCCCGGGGTCACAATTTCAGCAAAAATCTGACTTTTGGCAATTCACTCAAAAATGGTACCAAAAGCTTGAAAATGCTCTCCTGAAAGCTTTGGCGATGGAAACAGAAGGCTTTTTATCACAGGAAAAGAAATAAGCCCTCAAAAACTTAACCGGCAGAAAATATTTTTTTGAAAAAATCCCTAAGCCCCGGGGTCACAATTTCAGCAATAATCTGACTTTTGGCAATTCACTCAAAAATGGTGCCAAAAGCTTGAAAATGCTCTCCTGAAAGGTTTGGCACTCGAAACAGAAGGCTTTTTATCCCAGGACAAGAAATCAGCCCTCAAAAACTTAACCGGCAGAAAATATTTTTTTGAAAAAATCCCTAAGCCCCGGGGTCACAATTTCAGCAAAAATCTGACTTTTGGTAATTCACTCAAAAATGTTGCCAAAAGCTTGAAAATGCTCTCCTGAAAGCTTTGGCACTCGAAACAGAAGGCTTTTAATCCCAGGACAATAAATCAGCCCTCAAAAACTTAACCGGCAGAAAATATTTTTTTGAAAAAATCCCTAAGCCCCGGGGTCACAATTTCAGCAAAAATCTGACTTTTGGCAATTCACTCAAAAATGGTGCCTACCGGTTGCAAATGCTCCCCTGAAAGCTTTGGCGATGGAAACAGAAGTCTTTTTATCACAGGAAAAGAAATAAGCCCTCAAAAACTTAACCGGCAAAAAATATTTTTTTGAAAAAATCCCTAAGCCACAAGGTCACAATCCCTAAGCCTAAGGTCACAATTTCAGCAAAAATCTGACTTTTGGCAATTCACTCAAAATTGGTGCCAAAAGCTTGAAAATGCTCTCCTGAAAGCTTTGGCGATGGAAACAGAAGGCTTTTTATCACAGGACAATAAATCAGCCCTCAAAAACTTAACCGGCAAATCTGACTTTTGGCAATTCACTCAAAAATGGTGCCTACCGGTTGCAAATGCTCCCCTGAAAGCTTTGGCGATGGAAACAGAAGTCTTTTTATCACAGGAAAAAAAAGTAAGCCCTCAAAAACTTAACCGGCAAAAAATATTTTTTTGAAAAAATCACTAAGCCCTGGGTTCACAATTTCAGCAAAAATCTGACTTTTGGCAATTCACTCAAAAATGGTGCCAAAAGCTTGAAAATGCTCTCCTGAAAGGTTTGGCACTCGAAACAGAAGGCTTTTAATCCCAGGACAATAAATCAGCCCTCAAAAACTTAACCGGCAAATCTGACTTTTGGCAATTCACTCAAAAATGGTGCCTACCGGTTGCAAATGCTCCCCTGAAAGCTTTGGCGATGGAAACAGAAGTCTTTTTATCACAGGAAAAAAAAGTAAGCCCTCAAAAACTTAACCGGCAAAAAATATTTTTTTGAAAAAATCACTAAGCCCTGGGTTCACAATTTCAGCAAAAATCTGACTTTTGGCAATTCACTCAAAAATGGTGCCAAAAGCTTGAAAATGCTCTCCTGAAAGGTTTGGCACTCGAAACAGAAGTCTTTTTATCACAGGAAAAAAAAGTAAGCCCTCAAAAACTTAACCGGCAAAAAATATTTTTTTGAAAAAATCCCTAAGCCCCGGGGTCACAATTTCAGCAAAAATCTGACTTTTCGCAATTCACTCAAAAATGGTGCCTCCCGGTTGCAAATGCTTCCCTGAAAGCTTTGGCGATGGAAACAGAAGTCTTTTTATCACAGGAAAAGAAATAAGCCCTCAAAAACTTAACCGGCAGAAAATATTTTTTTGAAAAAATCCCTAAGCCCCGGGGTCACAATTTCAGCAAAAATCTGACTTTTGGCAATTCACTCAAAAATGGTGCCAAAAGCTTGAAAATGCTCTCCTGAAACTTTGGCGATGGAAACAGAAGGCTTTTTATCCCAGGACAAGAAATCAGCCCTCAAAAACTTAACCGGCAGAATTTTTTTTTTGAAAAAATCCCTAAGCCCCGGGGTCACAATTTCAGCAAAAATCTGACTTTTGGCAATTCACTCAAAAATGGTGCCTACCGGTTGCAAATGCTCCCCTGAAAGCTTTGGCGATGGAAACAGAAGGCTTTTTATCCCAGGACAATAAATCAGCCCTCAAAAACTTAACCGGCAGAAAATATTTTTTTGAAAAAATCCCTAAGCCCCGGGGTCACAATTTCAGCAAAAATCTGACTTTTGGCAATTCACTCAAAAATGGTGCCTACCGGTTGCAAATGCTCCCCTGAAAGCTTTGGCGATGGATACAGAAGTCTTTTTATCACAGGAAAAAAAAATAAGCCCTCAAAAACTTAACCGGCAAAAAATATTTTTTTGAAAAAATCCCTAAGCCCTGGGTTCACAATTTCAGCAAAAATCTGACTTTTGGCAATTCACTCAAAAATGGTGCCAAAAGCTTGCAAATGCTCTCCTGAAAGGTTTGGCACTCGAAACAGAAGTCTTTTTATCACAGGAAAAGAAATCAGCCCTCAAAAACTTAACCGGCAGAAAATATTTTTTTGAAAAAATCCCTAAGCCCCGGGGTCACAATTTCAGCAAAAATCTGACTTTTGGCAATTCACTCAAAAATGGTGCCTACCGGTTGCAAATGCTCCCCTGAAAGCTTTGGCGATGGAAACAGAAGTCTTTTTAGCACAGGAAAAGAAATAAGCCCTCAAAAACTTAACCGGCAGAAAATATTTTTTTGAAAAAATTCCTAAGCCCCGGGGTCACAATTTCAGCAAAAATCTGACTTTTGGCAATTCACTCAAAAATGGTGCCAAAAGCTTGAAAATGCTCTCCTGAAAGGTTTGGCACTCAAAACAGAAGGCTTTTAATCCCAGGACAATAAATCAGCCCTCAAAAACTTAACCGGCAGAAAATATTTTTTTGAAAAAATCCCTAAGACCCGGGCTCACAATTTCAGCAAAAATCTGACTTTTGGCAATTCACTCAAAAATGGTTCCAACCGGTTGCAAATGCTCCCCTGAAAGCTTTGGCGATGGAAACAGAAGGCTTTTTATCCCAGGACAAGAAATCAGCCCTCAAAAACTTAACCGGCAGAAAACATTTTTTTGAAAAAATCCCTAAGCCCCGGGGTCACAATTTCAGCAAAAATCTGACTTTTGGCAATTCACTCAAAAATGGTGCCAAAAGCTTGAAAATGCTCTCCTGAAAGGTTTGGCACTCGAAACAGAAGGCTTTTTATCCCAGGACAAGAAATCAGCCCTCAAAATCTTAACCAGCAGAAAATATTTTTTTGAAAAAATCCCTAAGCCCCGGGGTCACAATTTCAGCAAAAATCTGACTTTTGGCAATTCACTCAAAAATGGTTCCAACCGGTTGCAAATGCTCCCCTGAAAGCTTTGGCGATGGAAACAGAAGGCTTTTTATCCCAGGACAAGAAATCAGCCCTCAAAAACTTAACCGGCAGAAAACATTTTTTTTGAAAAAATCCCTAAGCCCCGGGGTCACAATTTCAGCAAAAATCTGACTTTTGGAAATTCCCTCAAAAATGGTGCCAAAAGCTTGAAAATGCTCTCCTGAAAGCTTTGGCGATGGAAACAGAAGGCTTTTTATCCCAGGAGAAGAAATCAGCCCTCAAAAACTTAAACGGCAGAAAATATTTTTTTGAAAAAATCCCTAAGCCACAAGCTCACAATCCCTAAGCCTAAGGTCACAATTTCAGCAAAAATCTGACTTTTGGCAATTCACTCCAAAATGGTGCCAAAAGCTTGAAAATGCTCTCCTGAAAGCTTTGGCGATGGAAAGAGAAGGCTTTTTATCCCAGGACAAGAAATCAGCCCTCAAAAACTTAAACGGCAGAAAATATTTTTTTGAAAAAATCCCTAAGCCACAAGCTCACAATCCCTAAGCCTAAGGTCACAATTTCAGCAAAAATCTGACTTTTGGCAATTCACTCAAAATTGGTGCCAAAAGCTTGAAAATGCTCTCCTGAAAGCTTTGGCGATGGAAACAGAAGGCTTTTTATCACAGGAAAAGAAATAAGCCCTCAAAAACTTAACCGGCAGAAAATATTTTTTTGAAAAAATTCCAAAGCCCCGGGGTCACAATTTCAGCAAAAATCTGACTTTTGGCAATTCACTCAAAAATGGTGCCAAAAGCTTGAAAATGCTCTCCTGAAAGGTTTGGCACTCGAAACAGAAGGCTTTTAATCCCAGGACAATAAATCAGCCCTCAAAAACTTAACCGGCAGAAAATATTTTTTTGAAAAAATCCCTAAGACCCGGGCTCACAATTTCAGCAAAAATCTGACTTTTGGCAATTCACTCAAAAATGGTGCCAAAAGCTTGAAAATGCTCTCCTGAAAGGTTTGGCACTCGAAACAGAAGGCTTTTAATCCCAGGACAATAAATCAGCCCTCAAAAACTTAACCGGCAAATCTGACTTTTGGCAATTCACTCAAAAATGGTGCCTACCGGTTGCAAATGCTCCCCTGAAAGCTTTGGCGATGGAAACAGAAGTCTTTTTATCACAGGAAAAAAAAATAAGCCCTCAAAAACTTAACCGGCAAAAAATATTTTTTTGAAAAAATCCCTAAGCCCTGGGTTCACAATTTCAGCAAAAATCTGACTTTTGGCAATTCACTCAAAAATGGTGCCAAAAGCTTGAAAATGCTCTCCTGAAAGGTTTGGCACTCGAAACAGAAGTCTTTTTATCACAGGAAAAGAAATAAGCCCTTTAAAACTTAACCGGCAGAAAATTTTTTTTTTGAAAAAATCCCTAAGCCCCGGGGTCACAATTTCAGCAAAAATCTGACTTTTGGCAATTCACTCAAAAATGGTGCCAAAAGCTTGAAAATGCTCTCCTGAAAGCTTTGGCACTCGAAACAGAAGGCTTTTTATCCCAGGACAAGAAATCAGCCCTCAAAAACTTAACCGGCAGAAAATATTTTTTTGAAAAAATCCCTAAGCCCCGGGGTCACAATTTCAGCAAAAATCTGACTTTTGGCAATTCACTCAAAAATGGTGCCTACCGGTTGCAAATGCTCCCCTGAAAGCTTTGGCGATGGAAACAGAAGGCTTTTTATCCCAGGACAAGAAATCAGCCCTCAAAAACTTAACCGGCAGAAAATATTTTTTTGAAAAAATCCCTAAGCCCCGGGCTCACAATTTCAGCAAAAATCTGACTTTTGGCAATTCACTCAAAAATGGTGCCAAAAGCTTGAAAATGCTCTCCTGAAAGGTTTGGCACTCGAAACAGAAGGCTTTTTATCCCAGGACAATAAATCAGCCCTCAAAAACTTAACCGGCAGAAAATATTTTTTTGAAAAAATCCCTAAGCCCCGGGGTCACAATTTCAGCAAAAATCTGACTTTTGGCAATTCACTCAAAAATAGTGCCTACCGGTTGCAAATGCTCCCCTGAAAGCTTTGGCGATGGAAACAGAAGTCTTTTTAGCACAGGAAAAGAAATAAGCCCTCAAAAACTTAACCGGCAAAAAATATTTTTTTGAAAAAATCCCTAAGCCCTGGGTTCACAATTTCAGCAAAAATCTGACTTTTGGCAATTCACTCAAAAATGGTGCCAAAAGCTTGAAAATGCTCTCCTGAAAGGTTTGGCACTCGAAACAGAAGGCTTTTTATCCCAGGACAAGAAATCAGCCCTCAAAAACTTAACCGGCAGAAAATATTTTTTTGAAAAAATCCCTAAGCCCTGGGTTCACAATTTCAGCAAAAATCTGACTTTTGGCAATTCACTCAAAAATGGTGCCAAAAGCTTGAAAATGCTCTCCTGAAAGGTTTGGCACTCGAAACAGAAGGCTTTTTATCCCAGGACAAGAAATCAGCCCTCAAAATCTTAACCAGCAGAAAATATTTTTTTGAAAAAATCCCTAAGCCCCGGGGTCACAATTTCAGCAAAAATCTGACTTTTGGCAATTCACTCAAAAATGGTTCCAACCGGTTGCAAATGCTCCCCTGAAAGCTTTGGCGATGGAAACAGAAGGCTTTTTATCCCAGGACAAGAAATCAGCCCTCAAAAACTTAACCGGCAGAAAACATTTTTTTGAAAAAATCCCTAAGCCCCGGGGTCACAATTTCAGCAAAAATCTGACTTTTGGAAATTCACTCAAAATTGGTGCCAAAAGCTTGAAAATGCTCTCCTGAAAGGTTTGGCACTCGAAACAGAAGGCTTTTTATCCCAGGACAATAAATCAGCCCTCAAAAACTTAACCGGCAGAAAATATTTTTTTGAAAAAATCCCTAAGCCCCGGGGTCACAATTTCAGCAAAAATCTGACTTTTGGCAATTCACTCAAAAATGGTGCCTACCGGTTGCAAATGCTCCCCTGAAAGCTTTGGCGATGGAAACAGAAGTCTTTTTAGCACAGGAAAAGAAATAAGCCCTCAAAAACTTAACCGGCAAAAAATATTTTTTTGAAAAAATCCCTAAGCCCTGGGTTCACAATTTCAGCAAAAATCTGACTTTTGGCAATTCACTCAAAAATGGTGCCAAAAGCTTGAAAATGCTCTCCTGAAAGGTTTGGCACTCGAAACAGAAGGCTTTTTATCCCAGGACAAGAAATCAGCCCTCAAAAACTTAAACGGCAGAAAATATTTTTTTGAAAAAATCCCTAAGCCCTGGGTTCACAATTTCAGCAAAAATCTGACTTTTGGCAATTCACTCAAAAATGGTGCCAAAAGCTTGAAAATGCTCTCCTGAAAGCTTTGGCGATGGAAACACAAGGCTTTTTATCCCAGGACAAGAAATCAGCCCTCAAAATCTTAACCAGCAGAAAATATTTTTTTGAAAAAATCCCTAAGCCCCGGGGTCACAATTTCAGCAAAAATCTGACTTTTGGCAATTCACTCAAAAATGGTTCCAACCGGTTGCAAATGCTCCCCTGAAAGCTTTGGCGATGGAAACAGAAGGCTTTTTATCCCAGGACAAGAAATCAGCCCTCAAAAACTTAACCGGCAGAAAACATTTTTTTGAAAAAATCCCTAAGCCCCGGGGTCACAATTTCAGCAAAAATCTGACTTTTGGAAATTCACTCAAAATTGGTGCCAAAAGCTTGAAAATGCTCTCCTGAAAGGTTTGGCACTCGAAACAGAAGGCTTTTTATCCCAGGACAATAAATCAGCCCTCAAAAACTTAACCGGCAGAAAATATTTTTTTGAAAAAATCCCTAAGCCCCGGGGTCACAATTTCAGCAAAAATCTGACTTTTGGCAATTCACTCAAAAATGGTGCCTACCGGTTGCAAATGCTCCCCTGAAAGCTTTGGCGATGGAAACAGAAGTCTTTTTAGCACAGGAAAAGAAATAAGCCCTCAAAAACTTAACCGGCAAAAAATATTTTTTTGAAAAAATCCCTAAGCCCTGGGTTCACAATTTCAGCAAAAATCTGACTTTTGGCAATTCACTCAAAAATGGTGCCAAAAGCTTGAAAATGCTCTCCTGAAAGGTTTGGCACTCGAAACAGAAGGCTTTTTATCCCAGGACAAGAAATCAGCCCTCAAAAACTTAAACGGCAGAAAATATTTTTTTGAAAAAATCCCTAAGCCCTGGGTTCACAATTTCAGCAAAAATCTGACTTTTGGCAATTCACTCAAAAATGGTGCCAAAAGCTTGAAAATGCTCTCCTGAAAGGTTTGGCACTCGAAACAGAAGGCTTTTTATCCCAGGACAAGAAATCAGCCCTCAAAATCTTAACCAGCAGAAAATATTTTTTTGAAAAAATCCCTAAGCCCCGGGGTCACAATTTCAGCAAAAATCTGACTTTTGGCAATTCACTCAAAAATGGTTCCAACCGGTTGCAAATGCTCCCCTGAAAGCTTTGGCGATGGAAACAGAAGGCTTTTTATCCCAGGACAAGAAATCAGCCCTCAAAAACTTAACCGGCAGAAAACATTTTTTTGAAAAAATCCCTAAGCCTAAGGTCACAATTTCAGCAAAAATCTGACTTTTGGCAATTCACTCAAAAATGGTGCCAAAAGCTTGAAAATGCTCTCCTGAAAGGTTTGGCACTCGAAACAGAAGGCTTTTTATCCCAGGACAAGAAATCAGCCCTCAAAAACTTAACCGGCAGAAAACATTTTTTTGAAAAAATCCCTAAGCCCCGGGGTCACAATTTCAGCAAAAATCTGACTTTTGAAAATTCACTCAAAAATGGTGCCAAAAGCTTGAAAATGCTCTCCTGAAAGCTTTGGCGATGGAAACAGAAGGCTTTTTATCCCAGGAGAAGAAATCAGCCCTCAAAAACTTAACCGGCAGAAAATATTTTTTTGAAAAAATCCCTAAGCCCCGGGGTCACAATTTCAGTAAAAATCTGACTTTTGGCAATTCACTCCAAAATGGTGCCAAAAGCTTGAAAATGCTCTCCTGAAAGCTCTGGCGATGGAAAGAGAAGGCTTTTTATCCCAGGACAAGAAATCAGCCCTCAAAAACTTAAACGGCAGAAAATATTTTTTTGAAAAAATCCCTAAGCCACAAGGTCACAATCCCTAAGCCTAAGGTCACAATTTCAGCAAAAATCTGACTTTTGGCAATTCACTCAAAATTGGTGC
This sequence comes from Podarcis bocagei, assembly GCF_964188305.1. Lineage (NCBI taxonomy): Eukaryota > Metazoa > Chordata > Lepidosauria > Squamata > Lacertidae > Podarcis > Podarcis bocagei. The sequence goes on from NW_027670127.1 coordinate 29,172, forward strand.
CAAAACCTTGAAAATGATCTCCTGAAAGGTTTGGCACTCGAAACAGAAGGCTTTTAATCCCAGGACAATAAATCAGCCCTCAAAAACTTAACCGGCAAATCTGACTTTTGGCAATTCACTCAAAAATGGTGCCTACCGGTTGCAAATGCTCCCCTGAAAGCTTTGGCGATGGAAACAGAAGTCTTTTTATCACAGGAAAAAAAAATAAGCCCTCAAAAACTTAACCGGCAAAAAATATTTTTTTGAAAAAATCCCTAAGCCCTGGGTTCACAATTTCAGCAAAAATCTGACTTTTGGCAATTCACTCAAAAATGGTGCCAAAAGCTTGAAAATGCTCTCCTGAAAGGTTTGGCACTCGAAACAGAAGTCTTTTTATCACAGGAAAAGAAATAAGCCCTTTAAAACTTAACCGGCAGAAAATTTTTTTTTTGAAAAAATCCCTAAGCCCCGGGGTCACAATTTCAGCAAAAATCTGACTTTTGGCAATTCACTCAAAAATGGTGCCTACCGGTTGCATATGCTCCCCTGAAAGCTTTGGCGATGGAAACAGAAGTCTTTTTATCACAGGAAAAAAAAATAAGCCCTCAAAAACTTAACCGGCAAAAAATATTTTTTTGAAAAAATCCCTAAGCCCTGGGTTCACAATTTCAGCAAAAATCTGACTTTTGGCAATTCACTCAAAAATGGTGCCAAAAGCTTGAAAATGCTCTCCTGAAAGGTTTGGCACTCGAAACAGAAGTCTTTTTATCACAGGAAAAGAAATAAGCCCTTTAAAACTTAACCGGCAGAAAATATTTTTTTGAAAAAATCCCTAAGCCCCGGGGTCACAATTTCAGCAAAAATCTGACTTTTGGCAATTCACTCAAAAATGGTGCCAAAAGCTTGAAAATGCTCTCCTGAAAGCTTTGGCACTCGAAACAGAAGGCTTTTTATCCCAGGACAAGAAATCAGCCCTCAAAAACTTAACCGGCAGAAAATATTTTTTTGAAAAAATCCCTAAGCCCCGGGGTCACAATTTCAGCAAAAATCTGACTTTTGGCAATTCACTCAAAAATGGTGCCAAAAGCTTGAAAATGCTCTCCTGAAACTTTGGCGATGGAAACAGAAGGCTTTTTATCCCAGGACAAGAAATCAGCCCTCAAAAACTTAACCGGCAGAAAATATTTTTTTGAAAAAATCCCTAAGCCCCGGGGTCACAATTTCAGCAAAAATCTGACTTTTGGCAATTCACTCAAAAATGGTGCCAAAAGCTTGAAAATGCTCCCCTGAAAGCTTTGCCGATGGAAACAGAAGTCTTTTTATCACAGGGAAAAAAAATAAGCCCTCAAAAACTTAACCGGCAAAAAATATTTTTTTGACAAAATCCCTAAGCCCTGGGGTCACAATTTCAGCAAAAATCTGACTTTTGGCAATTCACTCAAAAATGGTGCCAAAAGCTTGCAAATGCTCTCCTGAAAGGTTTGGCACTCGAAACAGAAGTCTTTTTATCACAGGAAAAGAAATAAGCCCTCAAAAACTTAACCGGCAGAAAATATTTTTTTGAAAAAATCCCTAAGCCCCGGGGTCACAATTTCAGCAAAAATCTGACTTTTGGCAATTCACTCAAAAATGGTGCCAAAAGCTTGAAAATGCTCTCCTGAAAGCTTTGGCGATGGAAACAGAAGGCTTTTTATCACAGGAAAAGAAATAAGCCCTCAAAAACTTAACCGGCAGAAAATATTTTTTTGAAAAAATCCCTAAGCCCCGGGGTCAGAATTTCAGCAAAAATCTGACTTTTGGCAATTCACTCAAAAATGGTGCCAAAAGCTTGAAAATGCTCTCCTGAAAGGTTTGGCACTCGAAACAGAAGGCTTTTTATCCCAGGACAAGAAATCAGCCCTCAAAAACTTAACCGGCAGAAAATATTTTTTTGAAAAAATCCCTAAGCCCCGGGGTCACAATTTCAGCAAAAATCTGACTTTTGGCAATTCACTCAAAAATGGTGCCTACCGGTTGCAAATGCTCCCCTGAAAGCTTTGGCGATGGAAACAGAAGTCTTTTTAGCACAGGAAAAGAAATAAGCCCTCAAAAACTTAACCGGCAAAAAATATTTTTTTGAAAAAATCCCTAAGCCCTGGGTTCACAATTTCAGCAAAAATCTGACTTTTGGCAATTCACTCAAAAATGGTGCCAAAAGCTTGAAAATGCTCTCCTGAAAGGTTTGGCACTCGAAACAGAAGTCTTTTTATCACAGGAAAAGAAATAAGCCCTTTAAAACTTAACCGGCAGAAAATATTTTTTTGAAAAAATCCCTAAGCCCCGGGGTCACAATTTCAGCAAAAATCTGACTTTTGGCAATTCACTCAAAAATGGTGCCAAAAGCTTGAAAATGCTCTCCTGAAAGCTTTGGCACTCGAAACAGAAGGCTTTTTATCCCAGGACAAGAAATCAGCCCTCAAAAACTTAACCGGCAGAAAATATTTTTTTGAAAAAATCCCTAAGCCCCGGGGTCACAATTTCAGCAAAAATCTGACTTTTGGCAATTCACTCAAAAATGGTGCCAAAAGCTTGAAAATGCTCTCCTGAAACTTTGGCGATGGAAACAGAAGGCTTTTTATCCCAGGACAAGAAATCAGCCCTCAAAAACTTAACCGGCAGAAAATATTTTTTTGAAAAAATCCCTAAGCCCCGGGGTCACAATTTCAGCAAAAATCTGACTTTTGGCAATTCACTCAAAAATGGTGCCAAAAGCTTGAAAATGCTCTCCTGAAAGGTTTGGCACTCGAAACAGAAGGCTTTTTATCCCAGGACAATAAATCAGCCCTCAAAAACTTAACCGGCAGAAATTTTTTTTTGAAAAAATCCCTAAGCCCCGGGCTCACAATTTCAGCAAAAATCTGACTTTTGGCAATTCACTCAAAAATGGTGCCAAAAGCTTGAAAATGCTCTCCTGAAAGGTTTGGCACTTGAAACAGAAGGCTTTTTATCCCAGGACAAGAAATCAGCCCTCAAAAACTTAACCGGCAGAAAATATTTTTTTGAAAAAATCCCTAAGCCCCGGGGTCACAATTTCAGCAAAAATCTGACTTTTGGCAATTCACTCAAAAATGGTGCCTACCGGTTGCAAATGCTCCCCTGAAAGCTTTGGCGATGGAAACAGAAGTCTTTTTAGCACAGGAAAAGAAATAAGCCCTCAAAAACTTAACCGGCAAAAAATATTTTTTTGAAAAAATCCCTAAGCCCCGGGGTCACAATTTCAGCAAAAATCTGACTTTTGGCAATTCACTCAAAAATGGTTCCAACCGGTTGCAAATGCTCCCCTGAAAGCTTTGGCGATGGAAACAGAAGGCTTTTTATCCCAGGACAAGAAATCAGCCCTCAAAAACTTAACCGGCAGAAAACATTTTTTTGAAAAAATCCCTAAGCCCCGGGGTCACAATTTCAGCAAAAATCTGACTTTTGGCAATTCACTCAAAAATGGTGCCAAAAGCTTGAAAATGCTCTCCTGAAAGGTTTGGCACTCGAAACAGAAGGCTTTTTATCCCAGGACAAGAAATCAGCCCTCAAAATCTTAACCAGCAGAAAATATTTTTTTGAAAAAATCCCTAAGCCCCGGGGTCACAATTTCAGCAAAAATCTGACTTTTGGCAATTCACTCAAAAATGGTGCCAAAAGCTTGAAAATGCTCTCCTGAAAGCTTTGGCGATGGAAACAGAAGGCTTTTTATCACAGGAAAAGAAATAAGCCCTCAAAAACTTAACCGGCAGAAAATATTTTTTTGAAAAAATCCCTAAGCCCCGGGGTCAGAATTTCAGCAAAAATCTGACTTTTGGCAATTCACTCAAAAATGGTGCCAAAAGCTTGAAAATGCTCTCCTGAAAGGTTTGGCACTCGAAACAGAAGGCTTTTTATCCCAGGACAAGAAATCAGCCCTCAAAAACTTAACCGGCAGAAAATATTTTTTTGAAAAAATCCCTAAGCCCCGGGGTCACAATTTCAGCAAAAATCTGACTTTTGGCAATTCACTCAAAAATGGTGCCTACCGGTTGCAAATGCTCCCCTGAAAGCTTTGGCGATGGAAACAGAAGTCTTTTTAGCACAGGAAAAGAAATAAGCCCTCAAAAACTTAAACGGCAGAAAATATTTTTTTGAAAAAATCCCTAAGCCACAAGCTCACAATCCCTAAGCCTAAGGTCACAATTTCAGCAAAAATCTGACTTTTGGCAATTCACTCAAAATTGGTGCCAAAAGCTTGAAAATGCTCTCCTGAAAGCTTTGGCGATGGAAACAGAAGGCTTTTTATCACAGGAAAAGAAATAAGCCCTCAAAAACTTAACCGGCAGAAAATATTTTTTTGAAAAAATTCCAAAGCCCCGGGGTCACAATTTCAGCAAAAATCTGACTTTTGGCAATTCACTCAAAAATGGTGCCAAAAGCTTGAAAATGCTCTCCTGAAAGGTTTGGCACTCAAAACAGAAGGCTTTTAATCCCAGGACAATAAATCAGCCCTCAAAAACTTAACCGGCAGAAAATATTTTTTTGAAAAAATCCCTAAGCCCCGGGGTCACAATTTCAGCAAAAATCTGACTTTTGGCAATTCACTCAAAAATGGTGCCAAAAGCTTGAAAATGCTCTCCTGAAAGGTTTGGCACTCGAAACAGAAGGCTTTTAATCCCAGGACAATAAATCAGCCCTCAAAAACTTAACCGGCAAATCTGACTTTTGGCAATTCACTCAAAAATGGTGCCTACCGGTTGCAAATGCTCCCCTGAAAGCTTTGGCGATGGAAACAGAAGTCTTTTTATCACAGGAAAAAAAAATAAGCCCTCAAAAACTTAACCGGCAAAAAATATTTTTTTGAAAAAATCCCTAAGCCCTGGGTTCACAATTTCAGCAAAAATCTGACTTTTGGCAATTCACTCAAAAATGGTGCCAAAAGCTTGAAAATGCTCTCCTGAAAGGTTTGGCACTCGAAACAGAAGTCTTTTTATCACAGGAAAAGAAATAAGCCCTTTAAAACTTAACCGGCAGAAAATTTTTTTTTTGAAAAAATCCCTAAGCCCCGGGGTCACAATTTCAGCAAAAATCTGACTTTTGGCAATTCACTCAAAAATGGTGCCAAAAGCTTGAAAATGCTCTCCTGAAAGCTTTGGCACTCGAAACAGAAGGCTTTTTATCCCAGGACAAGAAATCAGCCCTCAAAAACTTAACCGGCAGAAAATATTTTTTTGAAAAAATCCCTAAGCCCCGGGGTCACAATTTCAGCAAAAATCTGACTTTTGGCAATTCACTCAAAAATGGTGCCTACCGGTTGCAAATGCTCCCCTGAAAGCTTTGGCGATGGAAACAGAAGGCTTTTTATCCCAGGACAAGAAATCAGCCCTCAAAAACTTAACCGGCAGAAAATATTTTTTTGAAAAAATCCCTAAGCCCCGGGCTCACAATTTCAGCAAAAATCTGACTTTTGGCAATTCACTCAAAAATGGTGCCAAAAGCTTGAAAATGCTCTCCTGAAAGCTTTGGCGATGGAAAGAGAAGGCTTTTTATCCCAGGACAAGAAATCAGCCCTCAAAAACTTAACCGGCAGAAAATATTTTTTTGAAAAAATCCCTAAGCCCCGGGGTCACAATTTCAGCAAAAATCTGACTTTTGGCAATTCACTCAAAAATGGTGCCTACCGGTTGCAAATGCTCCCCTGAAAGCTTTGGCGATGGAAACAGAAGTCTTTTTAGCACAGGAAAAGAAATAAGCCCTCAAAAACTTAAACGGCAAAAAATATTTTTTTGAAAAAATCCCTAAGCCCTGGGTTCACAATTTCAGCAAAAATCTGACTTTTGGCAATTCACTCAAAAATGGTGCCAAAAGCTTGAAAATGCTCTCCTGAAAGGTTTGGCACTCGAAACAGAAGGCTTTTTATCCCAGGACAAGAAATCAGCCCTCAAAAACTTAAACGGCAGAAAATATTTTTTTGAAAAAATCCCTAAGCCCTGGGTTCACAATTTCAGCAAAAATCTGACTTTTGGCAATTCACTCAAAAATGGTGCCAAAAGCTTGAAAATGCTCTCCTGAAAGGTTTGGCACTCGAAACAGAAGGCTTTTTATCCCAGGACAAGAAATCAGCCCTCAAAATCTTAACCAGCAGAAAATATTTTTTTGAAAAAATCCCTAAGCCCCGGGGTCACAATTTCAGCAAAAATCTGACTTTTGGCAATTCACTCAAAAATTGTTCCAACCGGTTGCAAATGCTCCCCTGAAAGCTTTGGCGATGGAAACAGAAGGCTTTTTATCCCAGGACAAGAAATCAGCCCTCAAAAACTTAACCGGCAGAAAACATTTTTTTGAAAAAATCCCTAAGCCCCGGGGTCACAATTTCAGCAAAAATCTGACTTTTGGAAATTCACTCAAAAATGGTGCCAAAAGCTTGAAAATGCTCTCCTGAAAGCTTTGGCGATGGAAACAGAAGGCTTTTTATCCCAGGAGAAGAAATCAGCCCTCAAAAACTTAACCGGCAGAAAATATTTTTTTGAAAAAATCCCTAAGCCCCGGGGTCACAATTTCAGCAAAAATCTGACTTTTGGCAATTCACTGCAAAATGGTGCCAAAAGCTTGAAAATGCTCTCCTGAAACCTTTGGCGATGGAAAGAGAAGGCTTTTTATCCCAGGACAAGAAATCAGCCCTCAAAAACTTAAACGGCAGAAAATATTTTTTTGAAAAAATCCCTAAGCCACAAGGTCACAATCCCTAAGCCTAAGGTCACAATTTCAGCAAAAATCTGACTTTTGGCAATTCACTCAAAATTGGTGCCAAAAGCTTGAAAATGCTCTCCTGAAAGCTTTGGCGATGGAAACAGAAGGCTTTTTATCACAGGAAAAGAAATAAGCCCTCAAAAACTTAACCGGCAGAAAATATTTTTTTGAAAAAATTCCTAAGCCCCGGGGTCACAATTTCAGCAAAAATCTGACTTTTGGCAATTCACTCAAAAATGGTGCCAAAAGCTTGAAAATGCTCTCCTGAAAGGTTTGGCACTCAAAACAGAAGGCTTTTAATCCCAGGACAATAAATCAGCCCTCAAAAACTTAACCGGCAGAAAATATTTTTTTGAAAAAATCCCTAAGACCCGGGCTCACAATTTCAGCAAAAATCTGACTTTTGGCAATTCACTCAAAAATGGTGCCAAAAGCTTGAAAATGCTCTCCTGAAAGGTTTGGCACTCGAAACAGAAGGCTTTTAATCCCAGGACAATAAATCAGCCCTCAAAAACTTAACCGGCAAATCTGACTTTTGGCAATTCACTCAAAAATGGTGCCTACCGGTTGCAAATGCTCCCCTGAAAGCTTTGGCGATGGAAACAGAAGTCTTTTTATCACAGGAAAAAAAAAATAAGCCCTCAAAAACTTAACCGGCAAAAAATATTTTTTTGAAAAAATCCCTAAGCCCTGGGTTCACAATTTCAGCAAAAATCTGACTTTTGGCAATTCACTCAAAAATGGTGCCAAAAGCTTGAAAATGCTCTCCTGAAAGGTTTGGCACTCGAAACAGAAGTCTTTTTATCACAGGAAAAGAAATAAGCCCTTTAAAACTTAACCGGCAGAAATTTTTTTTTTTGAAAAAATCCCTAAGCCCCGGGGTCACAATTTCAGCAAAAATCTGACTTTTGGCAATTCACTCAAAAATGGTGCCTACCGGTTGCAAATGCTCCCCTGAAAGCTTTGGCGATGGAAACAGAAGTCTTTTTATCACAGGAAAAAAAAATAAGCCCTCAAAAACTTAACCGGCAAAAAATATTTTTTTGAAAAAATCCCTAAGCCCTGGGTTCACAATTTCAGCAAAAATCTGACTTTTGGCAATTCACTCAAAAATGGTGCCAAAAGCTTGAAAATGCTCTCCTGAAAGGTTTGGCACTCGAAACAGAAGTCTTTTTATCACAGGAAAAGAAATAAGCCCTTTAAAACTTAACCGGCAGAAAATATTTTTTGAAAAAATCCCTAAGCCCCGGGGTCACAATTTCAGCAAAAATCTGACTTTTGGCAATTCACTCAAAAATGGTGCCAAAAGCTTGAAAATGCTCTCCTGAAAGCTTTGGCACTCGAAACAGAAGGCTTTTTATCCCAGGACAAGAAATCAGCCCTCAAAAACTTAACCGGCAGAAAATATTTTTTTGAAAAAATCCCTAAGCCCCGGGGTCACAATTTCAGCAAAAATCTGACTTTTGGCAATTCACTCAAAAATGGTGCCAAAAGCTTGAAAATGCTCTCCTGAAAGCTTTGGCACTCGAAACAGAAGGCTTTTTATCCCAGGACAAGAAATCAGCCCTCAAAAACTTAAACGGCAGAAAATATTTTTTTGAAAAAATCCCTAAGCCCCGGGGTCACAATTTCAGCAAAAATCTGACTTTTGGCAATTCACTCAAAAATGGTGCCAAAAGCTTGAAAATGCTCCCCTGAAAGCTTTGTCGATGGAAACAGAAGTCTTTTTATCACAGGAAAAAAAAATAAGCCCTCAAAAACTTAACCGGCAAAAAATATTTTTTTGACAAAATCCCTAAGCCCTGGGGTCACAATTTCAGCAAAAATCTGACTTTTGGCAATTCACTCAAAAATGGTGCCAAAAGCTTGCAAATGCTCTCCTGAAAGGTTTGGCACTCGAAACAGAAGTCTTTTTATCCCAGGAAAAGAAATAAGCCCTCAAAAACTTAACCGGCAGAAAATATTTTTTTGAAAAAATCCCTAAGCCCCGGGGTCACAATTTCAGCAAAAATCTGACTTTTGGCAATTCACTCAAAAATGGTGCCAAAAGCTTGAAAATGCTCTCCTGAAAGCTTTGGCGATGGAAACAGAAGGCTTTTTATCACAGGACAAGAAATCAGCCCTCAAAAACTTAACCGGCAGAAAATATTTTTTTGAAAAAATCCCTAAGCCCCGGGGTCACAATTTCAGCAAAAATCTGACTTTTGGCAATTCACTCAAAAATGGTGCCAAAAGCTTGAAAATGCTCCCCTGAAAGCTTTGTCGATGGAAACAGAAGTCTTTTTATCACAGGAAAAAAAAATAAGCCCTCAAAAACTTAACCGGCAAAAAATATTTTTTTGACAAAATCCCTAAGCCCTGGGGTCACAATTTCAGCAAAAATCTGACTTTTGGCAATTCACTCAAAAATGGTGCCAAAAGCTTGCAAATGCTCTCCTGAAAGGTTTGGCACTCGAAACAGAAGTCTTTTTATCACAGGAAAAGAAATAAGCCCTCAAAAACTTAACCGGCAGAAAATATTTTTTTGAAAAAATCCCTAAGCCCCGGGGTCACAATTTCAGCAAAAATCTGACTTTTGGCAATTCACTCAAAAATGGTGCCAAAAGCTTGAAAATGCTCTCCTGAAAGCTTTGGCGATGGAAACAGAAGGCTTTTTATCACAGGAAAAGAAATAAGCCCTCAAAAACTTAACCGGCAGAAAATATTTTTTTGAAAAAATCCCTAAGCCCCGGGGTCAGAATTTCAGCAAAAATCTGACTTTTGGCAATTCACTCAAAAATGGTGCCAAAAGCTTGAAAATGCTCTCCTGAAAGGTTTGGCACTCGAAACAGAAGGCTTTTTATCCCAGGACAAGAAATCAGCCCTCAAAAACTTAACCGGCAGAAAATATTTTTTTGAAAAAATCCCTAAGCCCCGGGGTCACAATTTCAGCAAAAATCTGACTTTTGGTAATTCACTCAAAAATGGTGCCAAAAGCTTGAAAATGCTCACCTGAAAGGTTTGGCACTCGAACAGAAGGCTTTTTATCCCAGGACAATAAATGAGCCCTCAAAAACTTAACCGGCAGAAAATATTTTTTGAAGAAATCCCTAAGCCCCGGGGTCACAATTTCAGCAAAAATCTGACTTTGGCAATTCACTCAAAAATGGTGCCTACCGGTTGCAAATGCTCCCCTGAAAGCTTTGGCGATGGAAACAGAAGTCTTTTTATCCCAGGACAAGAAATCAGCCCTCAAAAACTTAACCGGCAGAAAATATTTTTTTGAAAAAATCCCTAAGCCCCGGGGTCACAATTTCAGCAAAAATCTGACTTTTGGCAATTCACACAAAAAATGGTGCCTACCGGTTGCAAATGCTCCCCTGAAAGCTTTGGCGATGGAAACAGAAGGCTTTTTATCCCAGGACAATAAATCAGCCCTCAAAAACTTAACCGGCAGAAATATTTTTTGAAAAATCCCTAAGCCCCGGGGTCACAATTTCAGCAAAAATCTGACTTTGGCAATTCACTCAAAAATGGTGCCAAAAGCTTGAAAATGCTCTCCTGAAAGGTTTGGCACTCGAAACAGAAGGCTTTTTATCCCAGGACAAGAAATCAGCCCTCAAAACTTAACCGGCAGAAATATTTTTTGAAGAAATCCCTAAGCCCCGGGGTCACAATTTCAGCAAAAATCTGACTTTTGGCAATTCACTCAAAAATGGTGCCTACCGGTTGCAAATGCTCCCCTGAAAGCTTTGGCGATGGAAACAGAAGTCTTTTTAGCACAGGAAAAGAAATAAGCCCTCAAAAACTTAACCGGCAAAAAATATTTTTTTGAAAAAATCCCTAAGCCCTGGGTTCACAATTTCAGCAAAAATCTGACTTTTGGCAATTCACTCAAAAATGGTGCCAAAAGCTTGAAAATGCTCTCCTGAAAGGTTTGGCACTCGAAACAGAAGTCTTTTTATCACAGGAAAAGAAATAAGCCCTTTAAAACTTAACCGGCAGAAAATATTTTTTTGAAAAAATCCTAAGCCCGGGGTCACAATTTCAGCAAAAATCTGACTTTTGGCAATTCACTCAAAAATGGTGCCAAAAGCTTGAAAATGCTCTCCTGAAAGCTTTGGCACTCGAAACAGAAGGCTTTTTATCCCAGGACAAGAATCAGCCCTCAAAAACTTAACCGGCAGAAAATATTTTTTTGAAAAAATCCCTAAGCCCCGGGGTCACAATTTCAGCAAAAATCTGACTTTTGGCAATTCACTCAAAATGGTGCCAAAAGCTTGAAAATGCTCTCCTGAAACTTTGGCGATGGAAACAGAAGGCTTTTTATCCCAGGACAAGAAATCAGCCCTCAAAACTTAACCGGCAGAAAATATTTTTTTGAAAAATCCCTAAGCCCCGGGGTCACAATTCAGCAAAAATCTGACTTTTGGCAATTCACTCAAAAATGGTGCCAAAAGCTTGAAAATGCTCTCCTGAAAGGTTTGGCACTCGAAACAGAAGGCTTTTTATCCCAGGACAATAAATCAGCCCTCAAAAACTTAACCGGCAGAATTTTTTTTTGAAAAATCCCTAAGCCCCGGGTCACAATTTCAGCAAAAATCTGACTTTTGGCAATTCACTCAAAAATGGTGCCTACCGGTTGCAAATGCTCCCCTGAAAGCTTTGGCGATGGAAACAGAAGGCTTTTTTATCCCAGGACAATAAATCAGCCCTCAAAACTTAACCGGCAGAAAATATTTTTTGAAAAATCCCTAAGCCCCGGGCTCACAATTTCAGCAAAAATCTGACTTTTGGCAATTCACTCAAAATGGTGCCAAAAGCTTGAAAATGCTCTCCTGAAAGGTTTGGCACTTTGAAACAGAAGGCTTTTTTATCCCAGGACAAGAAATCAGCCCTCAAAAACTTAACCGGCAGAAAATATTTTTTTGAAAAAATCCCTAAGCCCCGGGGTCACAATTTCAGCAAAAATCTGACTTTTGGCAAAAAATCTGACTTTTGGCAATTCACTCAAAAATGGTGCCTACCGGTTGCAAATGCTCCCCTGAAAGCTTTGGCGATGGAAACAGAAGTCTTTTTATCACAGGAAAAAAAAATAAGCCCTCAAAAACTTAACCGGCAAAAAATATTTTTTTGAAAAAATCCCTAAGCCCTGGGTTCACAATTTCAGCAAAAATCTGACTTTTGGCAATTCACTCAAAAATGGTGCCAAAAGCTTGAAAATGCTCTCCTGAAAGGTTTGGCACTCGAAACAGAAGTCTTTTTATCACAGGAAAAGAAATAAGCCCTTTAAAACTTAACCGGCAGAAAATATTTTTTTGAAAAAATCCCTAAGCCCCGGGGTCACAATTTCAGCAAAAATCTGACTTTTGGCAATTCACTCAAAAATGGTGCCAAAAGCTTGAAAATGCTCTCCTGAAAGCTTTGGCACTCGAAACAGAAGGCTTTTTATCCCAGGACAAGAAATCAGCCCTCAAAAACTTAACCGGCAGAAAATATTTTTTTGAAAAAATCCCTAAGCCCCGGGGTCACAATTTCAGCAAAAATCTGACTTTTGGCAATTCACTCCAAAATGGTTCAACCGGTTGCAAATGCTCCCCTGAAAGCTTTGGCGATGGAAACAGAAGGCTTTTTATCCCAGGACAAGAAATCAGCCCTCAAAAACTTAAACGGCAGAAAATATTTTTTTGAAAAAATCCCTAAGCCACAAGCTCACAATCCCTAAGCCTAAGGTCACAATTTCAGCAAAAATCTGACTTTTGGCAATTCACTCAAAATTGGTGCCAAAAGCTTGAAAATGCTCTCCTGAAAGCTTTGGCGATGGAAACAGAAGGCTTTTTATCACAGGAAAAGAAATAAGCCCTCAAAAACTTAACCGGCAGAAAAATATTTTTTTGAAAAAATTCCTAAGCCCCGGGGTCACAATTTCAGCAAAAATCTGACTTTTGGCAATTCACTCAAAAATGGTGCCAAAAGCTTGAAAATGCTCTCCTGAAAGGTTTGGCACTCAAAACAGAAGGCTTTTAATCCCAGGACAATAAATCAGCCCTCAAAAACTTAACCGGCAGAAAATATTTTTTTGAAAAAATCCCTAAGACCCGGGCTCACAATTTCAGCAAAAATCTGACTTTTGGCAATTCACTCAAAAATGGTGCCAAAAGCTTGAAAATGCTCTCCTGAAAGGTTTGGCACTCGAAACAGAAGCTTTTAATCCCAGGACAATAAATCAGCCCTCAAAAACTTAACCGGCAAATCTGACTTTTGGCAATTCACTCAAAAATGGTGCCTACCGGTTGCAAATGCTCCCCTGAAAGCTTTGGCGATGGAAACAGAAGTCTTTTTATCACAGGAAAAAAAAATAAGCCCTCAAAAACTTAACCGGCAAAAAATATTTTTTTGAAAAAATCCCTAAGCCCTGGGTTCACAATTTCAGCAAAAATCTGACTTTTGGCAATTCACTCAAAAATGGTGCCAAAAGCTTGAAAATGCTCTCCTGAAAGGTTTTGGCACTCGAAACAGAAGTCTTTTTATCACAGGAAAAGAAATAAGCCCTTTAAAACTTAACCGGCAGAAAATATTTTTTTGAAAAAATCCCTAAGCCCCGGGGTCACAATTTCAGCAAAAATCTGACTTTTGGCAATTCACTCAAAAATGGTGCCAAAAGCTTGAAAATGCTCTCCTGAAAGCTTTGGCACTCGAAACAGAAGGCTTTTTATCCCAGGACAAGAAATCAGCCCTCAAAAACTTAACCGGCAGAAATATTTTTTTGAAAAAATCCCTAAGCCCCGGGGTCACAATTTCAGCAAAAATCTGACTTTTGGCAATTCACTCAAAAATGGTTCCAACCGGTTGCAAATGCTCCCCTGAAAGCTTTGGCGATGGAAACAGAAGGCTTTTTATCCCAGGACAAGAAATCAGCCCTCAAAAACTTAAACGGCAGAAAATATTTTTTTGAAAAAATCCCTAAGCCACAAGCTCACAATCCCTAAGCCTAAGGTCACAATTTCAGCAAAAATCTGACTTTTGGCAATTCACTCAAAATTGGTGCCAAAAGCTTGAAAATGCTCTCCTGAAAGGTTTGGCACTCGAAACAGAAGTCTTTTTATCACAGGAAAAGAAATAAGCCCTTTAAAACTTAACCGGCAGAAAATATTTTTTTGAAAAAATCCCTAAGCCCCGGGGTCACAATTTCAGCAAAAATCTGACTTTTGGCAATTCACTCAAAAATGGTGCCAAAAGCTTGAAAATGCTCTCCTGAAAGCTTTGGCACTCGAAACAGAAGGCTTTTTATCCCAGGACAAGAAATCAGCCCTCAAAAACTTAACCGGCAGAAAATATTTTTTTGAAAAAATCCCTAAGCCCCGGGGTCACAATTTCAGCAAAAATCTGACTTTTGGCAATTCACTCAAAAATGGTGCCAAAAGCTTGAAAATGCTCTCCTGAAACTTTGGCGATGGAAACAGAAGGCTTTTTATCCCAGGACAAGAAATCAGCCCTCAAAAACTTAACCGGCAGAAAATATTTTTTTGAAAAAATCCCTAAGCCCCGGGGTCACAATTTCAGCAAAAATCTGACTTTTGGCAATTCACTCAAAAATGGTGCCAAAAGCTTGAAAATGCTCTCCTGAAAGGTTTGGCACTCGAAACAGAAGGCTTTTTATCCCAGGACAATAAATCAGCCCTCAAAAACTTAACCGGCAGAAATTTTTTTTTGAAAAAATCCCTAAGCCCCGGGGTCACAATTTCAGCAAAAATCTGACTTTTGGCAATTCACTCAAAAATGGTGCCTACCGGTTGCAAATGCTCCCCTGAAAGCTTTGGCGATGGAAACAGAAGGCTTTTTATCCCAGGACAATAAATCAGCCCTCAAAAACTTAACCGGCAGAAAATATTTTTTTGAAAAAATCCCTAAGCCCCGGGCTCACAATTTCAGCAAAAATCTGACTTTTGGCAATTCACTCAAAAATGGTGCCAAAAGCTTGAAAATGCTCTCCTGAAAGGTTTGGCACTCGAAACAGAAGGCTTTTAATCCCAGGACAAGAAATCAGCCCTCAAAAACTTAACCGGCAGAAAATATTTTTTTGAAAAAAATCCCTAAGCCCCGGGGTCACAATTTCTGCAAAAATCTGACTTTTGGCAATTCACTCAAAAATGGTGCCTACCGGTTGCAAATGCTCCCCTGAAAGCTTTGGCGATGGAAACAGAAGTCTTTTTATCACAGGAAAAAAAAATAAGCCCTCAAAAACTTAACCGGCAAAAAATATTTTTTTGAAAAAATCCCTAAGCCCCGGGGTCACAATTTCAGCAAAAATCTGACTTTTGGCAATTCACTCAAAAATGGTGCCAAAAGCTTGAAAATGCTCTCCTGAAAGGTTTGGCACTCGAAACAGAAGGCTTTTTATCCCAGGACAATAAATCAGCCCTCAAAAACTTAACCGGCAGAATTTTTTTTTTGAAAAAATCCCTAAGCCCCGGGGTCACAATTTCAGCAAAAATCTGACTTTTGGCAATTCACTCAAAAATGGTGCCTACCGGTTGCAAATGCTCCCCTGAAAGCTTTGGCGATGGAAACAGAAGGCTTTTTATCCCAGGACAATAAATCAGCCCTCAAAAACTTAACCGGCAGAAAATATTTTTTTGAAAAAATCCCTAAGCCCCGGGCTCACAATTTCAGCAAAAATCTGACTTTTGGCAATTCACTCAAAAATGGTGCCAAAAGCTTGAAAATGCTCTCCTGAAAGGTTTGGCACTCGAAACAGAAGGCTTTTAATCCCAGGACAATAAATCAGCCCTCAAAAACTTAACCGGCAGAAAATATTTTTTTGAAAAAATCCCTAAGCCCCGGGGTCACAATTTCTGCAAAAATCTGACTTTTGGCAATTCACTCAAAAATGGTGCCTACCGGTTGCAAATGCTACCCTGAAAGCTTTGGCGATGGAAACAGAAGTCTTTTTATCACAGGAAAAAAAAATAAGCCCTCAAAAACTTAACCGGCAAAAAATATTTTTTTGAAAAAATCCCTAAGCCCCGGGGTCAGAATTTCAGCAAAAATCTGACTTTTGGCAATTCACTCAAAAATGGTGCCAAAAGCTTGCAAATGCTCTCCTGAAAGTTTTGGCACTCGAAACAGAAGTCTTTTTATCACAGGAAAAAAAATAAGCCCTCAAAAACTTAACCGGCAGAAAATATTTTTTTGAAAAAATCCCTAAGCCCCGGGGTCACAATTTCAGCAAAAATCTGACTTTTGGCAATTCACTCAAAAATGGTGCCAAAAGCTTGAAAATGCTCTCCTGAAACTTTGGCGATGGAAACAGAAGGCTTTTTATCCCAGGACAAGAAATCAGCCCTCAAAAACTTAACCGGCAGAAAATATTTTTTTGAAAAAATCCCTAAGCCCCGGGGTCACAATTTCAGCAAAAATCTGACTTTTGGCAATTCACTCAAAAATGGTGCCAAAAGCTTGAAAATGCTCTCCTGAAAGGTTTGGCACTCAAAACAGAAGGCTTTTTATCCCAGGACAATAAATCAGCCCTCAAAAACTTAACCGGCAGAAATTTTTTTTTGAAAAAATCCCTAAGCCCCGGGGTCACAATTTCAGCAAAAATCTGACTTTTGGCAATTCACTCAAAAATGGTGCCTACCGGTTGCAAATGCTCCCCTGAAAGCTTTGGCGATGGAAACAGAAGGCTTTTTATCCCAGGACAATAAATCAGCCCTCAAAAACTTAACCGGCAGAAAATATTTTTTTGAAAAAATCCCTAAGCCCCGGGGTCACAATTTCAGCAAAAATCTGACTTTTGGCAATTCACTCAAAAATGGTGCCAAAAGCTTGAAAATGCTCTCCTGAAACTTTGGCGATGGAAACAGAAGGCTTTTTATCCCAGGACAAGAAATCAGCCCTCAAAAACTTAACCGGCAGAAAATATTTTTTTGAAAAAATCCCTAAGCCCCGGGGTCACAATTTCAGCAAAAATCTGACTTTTGGCAATTCACTCAAAAATGGTGCCTACCGGTTGCAAATGCTCCCCTGAAAGCTTTGGCGATGGAAACAGAAGGCTTTTTATCCCAGGACAATAAATCAGCCCTCAAAAACTTAACCGGCAGAAAATATTTTTTTGAAAAAAATCCCTAAGCCCCGGGGTCACAATTTCAGCAAAAATCTGACTTTTGGCAATTCACTCAAAAATGGTGCCAAAAGCTTGAAAATGCTCTCCTGAAAGGTTTGGCACTCGAAACAGAAGGCTTTTTATCCCAGGACAAGAAATCAGCCCTCAAAAACTTAACCGGCAGAAATTTTTTTTTGAAAAAATCCCTAAGCCCCGGGGTCACAATTTCAGCAAAAATCTGACTTTTGGCAATTCACTCAAAAATGGTGCCTACCGGTTGCAAATGCTCCCCTGAAAGCTTTGGCGATGGAAACAGAAGGCTTTTTATCCCAGTACAATAAATCAGCCCTCAAAAACTTAACCGGCAGAAAATATTTTTTTGAAAAAATCCCTAAGCCCCGGGGTCACAATTTCAGCAAAAATCTGACTTTTGGCAATTCACTCAAAAATGGTGCCAAAAGCTTGAAAATGCTCTCCTGAAAGGTTTGGCACTCGAAACAGAAGGCTTTTTATCCCAGGACAAGAAATCAGCCCTCAAAAAACTTAACCGGCAGAAAATATTTTTTGAAAAAATCCCTAAGCCCCGGGGTCACAATTTCAGCAAAAATCTGACTTTTGGTAATTCACTCAAAAATGGTGCCAAAAGCTTGAAAATGCTCTCCTGAAAGCTTTGGCACTCGAAACAGAAGGCTTTTTATCCCAGGACAATAAATCAGCCCTCAAAAACTTAACCGGCAGAAAATATTTTTTTGAAGAAATCCCTAAGCCCCGGGGTCACAATTTCAGCAAAAATCTGACTTTTGGCAATTCACTCAAAAATGGTGCCTACCGGTTGCAAATGCTCCCCTGAAAGCTTTGGCGATGGAAACAGAAGTCTTTTTATCACAGGAAAAAAAAATAAGCCCTCAAAAACTTAACCGGCAAAAAATATTTTTTGAAAAAATCCCTAAGCCCTGGGTTCACAATTTCAGCAAAAATCTGACTTTTGGCAATTCACTCAAAAATGGTGCCAAAAGCTTGCAAATGCTCTCCTGAAAGTTTTGGCACTCGAAACAGAAGTCTTTTTATCACAGGAAAAGAAATAAGCCCTCAAAAACTTAACCGGCAGAAAATATTTTTTTGAAAAAATCCCTAAGCCCCGGGGTCACAATTTCAGCAAAAATCTGACTTTTGGCAATTCACTCAAAAATGGTGCCAAAAGCTTGAAAATGCTCTCCTGAAAGCTTTGGCGATGGAAACAGAAGGCTTTTTATCACAGGAAAAGAAATAAGCCCTCAAAAACTTAACCGGCAGAAAATATTTTTTTGAAAAAATCCCTAAGCCCCGGGGTCAGAATTTCAGCAAAAATCTGACTTTTGGCAATTCACTCAAAAATGGTGCCAAAAGCTTGAAAATGCTCTCCTGAAAGGTTTGGCACTCGAAACAGAAGGATTTTTATCCCAGGACAAGAAATCAGCCCTCAAAAACTTAACCGGCAGAAAATATTTTTTGAAAAAATCCCTAAGCCCCGGGGTCACAATTTCAGCAAAAATCTGACTTTTGGTAATTCACTCAAAAATGGTGCCAAAAGCTTGAAAATGCGCTCTCCTGAAAGCTTTGGCACTCGAAACAGAAGGCTTTTTATCCCAGGACAATAAATCAGCCCTCAAAAACTTAACCGGCAGAAAATATTTTTTTGAAGAAATCCCTAAGCCCCGGGGTCACAATTTCAGCAAAAATCTGACTTTTGGCAATTCACTCAAAAATGGTGCCTACCGGTTGCAAATGCTCCCCTGAAAGCTTTGGCGATGGAAACAGAAGTCTTTTTATCCCAGGACAAGAAATCAGCCCTCAAAAACTTAACCGGCAGAAAATATTTTTTTGAAAAAATCCCTAAGCCCCGGGGTCACAATTTCAGCAAAAATCTGACTTTTGGCAATTCACTCAAAAATGGTGCCAAAAGCTTGAAAATGCTCTCCTGAAACTTTGGCGATGGAAACAGAAGGCTTTTTATCCCAGGACAAGAAATCAGCCCTCAAAAACTTAACCGGCAGAAAATATTTTTTTGAAAAAATCCCTAAGCCCCGGGGTCACAATTTCAGCAAAAATCTGACTTTTGGCAATTCACTCAAAAATGGTGCCTACCGGTTGCAAATGCTCCCCTGAAAGCTTTGGCGATGGAAACAGAAGGCTTTTTATCCCAGGACAATAAATCAGCCCTCAAAAACTTAACCGGCAGAAAATATTTTTTTGAAAAAATCCCTAAGCCCCGGGGTCACAATTTCAGCAAAAATCTGACTTTTGGCAATTCACTCAAAAATGGTGCCAAAAGCTTGAAAATGCTCTCCTGAAAGGTTTGGCACTCGAAACAGAAGGCTTTTTATCCCAGGACAAGAAATCAGCCCTCAAAAACTTAACCGGCAGAAATTTTTTTTTGAAAAAATCCCTAAGCCCCGGGGTCACAATTTCAGCAAAAATCTGACTTTTGGCAATTCACTCAAAAATGGTGCCTACCGGTTGCAAATGCTCCCCTGAAAGCTTTGGCGATGGAAACAGAAGGCTTTTTATCCCAGTACAATAAATCAGCCCTCAAAAACTTAACCGGCAGAAATTTTTTTTTGAAAAAATCCCTAACCCCGGGGTCACAATTTCAGCAAAAATCTGACTTTTGGCAATTCACTCAAAAATGGTGCCTACCGGTTGCAAATGCTCCCCTGAAAGCTTTGGCGATGGAAACAGAAGTCTTTTTAGCACAGGAAAAGAAATAAGCCCTCAAAAACTTAACCGGCAAAAAATATTTTTTTGAAAAAATCCCTAACCCCTGGGTTCACAATTTCAGCAAAAATCTGACTTTTGGCAATTCACTCAAAAATGGTGCCAAAAGCTTGAAAATGCTCTCCTGAAAGGTTTGGCACTCGAAACAGAAGGCTTTTAATCCCAGGACAATAAATCAGCCCTCAAAAACTTAACCGGCAAATCTGACTTTTGGCAATTCACTCAAAAATGGTGCCTACCGGTTGCAAATGCTCCCCTGAAAGCTTTGGCGATGGAAACAGAAGTCTTTTTATCACAGGAAAAAAAAATAAGCCCTCAAAAACTTAACCGGCAAAAAATATTTTTTTGAAAAAATCCCTAAGCCCTGGGTTCACAATTTCAGCAAAAATCTGACTTTTGGCAATTCACTCAAAAATGGTGCCAAAAGCTTGAAAATGCTCTCCTGAAAGGTTTGGCACTCGAAACAGAAGTCTTTTTATCACAGGAAAAGAAATAAGCCCTTTAAAACTTAACCGGCAGAAAATATTTTTTTGAAAAAATCCCTAAGCCCCGGGGTCACAATTTCAGCAAAAATCTGACTTTTGGCAATTCACTCAAAAATGGTGCCAAAAGCTTGAAAATGCTCTCCTGAAAGCTTTGGCACTCGAAACAGAAGGCTTTTTATTCCAGGACAAGAAATCAGCCCTCAAAAACTTAACCGGCAGAAAATATTTTTTTGAAAAAATCCCTAAGCCCCGGGGTCACAATTTCAGCAAAAATCTGACTTTTGGCAATTCACTCAAAAATGGTGCCAAAAGCTTGAAAATGCTCTCCTGAAACTTTGGCGATGGAAACAGAAGGCTTTTTATCCCAGGACAAGAAATCAGCCCTCAAAAACTTAACCGGCAGAAAATATTTTTTTGAAAAAATCCCTAAGCCCCGGGGTCACAATTTCAGCAAAAATCTGACTTTTGGCAATTCACTCAAAAATGGTGCCAAAAGCTTGAAAATGCTCTCCTGAAAGGTTTGGCACTCGAAACAGAAGGCTTTTTATCCCAGGACAATAAATCAGCCCTCAAAAACTTAACCGGCAGAATTTTTTTTTTGAAAAAATCCCTAAGCCCCGGGGTCACAATTTCAGCAAAAATCTGACTTTTGGCAATTCACTCAAAAATGGTGCCTACCGGTTGCAAATGCTCCCCTGAAAGCTTTGGCGATGGAAACAGAAGGCTTTTTATCCCAGGACAATAAATCAGCCCTCAAAAACTTAACCGGCAGAAAATATTTTTTTGAAAAAATCCCTAAACCCCGGGCTCACAATTTCAGCAAAAATCTGACTTTTGGCAATTCACTCAAAAATGGTGCCAAAAGCTTGAAAATGCTCTCCTGAAAGGTTTGGCACTCGAAACAGAAGGCTTTTAATCCCAGGACAATAAATCAGCCCTCAAAAACTTAACCGGCAGAAAATATTTTTTTGAAAAAATCCCTAAGCCCCGGGGTCACAATTTCAGCAAAAATCTGACTTTTGGCAATTCACTCAAAAATGGTGCCTACCGGTTGCAAATGCTCCCCTGAAAGCTTTGGCGATGGAAACAGAAGTCTTTTTATCACAGGAAAAAAAAATAAGCCCTCAAAAACTTAACCGGCAAAACATATTTTTTTGAAAAAATCCCTAAGCCCTGGGTTCACAATTTCAGCAAAAATCTGACTTTTGGCAATTCACTCAAAAATGGTGCCAAAAGCTTGAAAATGCTCTCCTGAAAGCTTTGGCACTCGAAACAGAAGGCTTTTTATCACAGGAAAAGAAATAAGCCCTCAAAAACTTAACCGGCAGAAAATATTTTTTTGAAAAAATCCCTAAGCCCCGGGGTCACAATTTCAGCAAAAATCTGACTTTTGGCAATTCACTCAAAAATGGTGCCTACCGGTTGCAAATGCTCCCCTGAAAGCTTTGGCGATGGAAACAGAAGGCTTTTTATCCCAGGACAATAAATCAGCCCTCAAAAACTTAACCGGCAGAAAATATTTTTTTGAAAAAATCCCTAAGCCCCGGGGTCACAATTTCAGCAAAAATCTGACTTTTGGCAATTCACTCAAAAATGGTGCCAAAAGCTTGAAAATGCTCTCCTGAAAGGTTTGGCACTCGAAACAGAAGGCTTTTTATCCCAGGACAAGAAATCAGCCCTCAAAAACTTAACCGGCAGAATTTTTTTTTTGAAAAAATCCCTAAGCCCCGGGGTCACAATTTCAGCAAAAATCTGACTTTTGGCAATTCACTCAAAAATGGTGCCTACCGGTTGCAAATGCTCCCCTGAAAGCTTTGGCGATGGAAACAGAAGGCTTTTTATCCCAGTACAATAAATCAGCCCTCAAAAACTTAACCGGCAGAAAATATTTTTTTGAAAAAATCCCTAAGCCCCGGGGTCACAATTTCAGCAAAAATCTGACTTTTGGCAATTCACTCAAAAATGGTGCCAAAAGCTTGAAAATGCTCTCCTGAAAGGTTTGGCACTCGAAACAGAAGGCTTTTTATCCCAGGACAAGAAATCAGCCCTCAAAAACTTAACCGGCAGAAAATATTTTTTTGAAAAAATCCCTAACCCCGGGGTCACAATTTCAGCAAAAATCTGACTTTTGGCAATTCACTCAAAAATGGTGCCTACCGGTTGCAAATGCTCCCCTGAAAGCTTTGGCGATGGAAACAGAAGTCTTTTTAGCACAGGAAAAGAAATAAGCCCTCAAAAACTTAACCGGCAAAAAATATTTTTTTGAAAAAATCCCTAACCCCTGGGTTCACAATTTCAGCAAAAATCTGACTTTTGGCAATTCACTCAAAAATGGTGCCAAAAGCTTGAAAATGCTCTCCTGAAAGGTTTGGCACTCGAAACAGAAGGCTTTTTATCCCAGGACAAGAAATCAGCCCTCAAAAACTTAAACGGCAGAAAATATTTTTTTGAAAAAATCCCTAAGCCCTGGGTTCACAATTTCAGCAAAAATCTGACTTTTGGCAATTCACTCAAAAATGGTGCCAAAAGCTTGAAAATGCTCTCCTGAAAGGTTTGGCACTCGAAACAGAAGGCTTTTTATCCCAGGACAAGAAATCAGCCCTCAAAATCTTAACCGGCAGAAAATATTTTTTTGAAAAAATCCCTAAGCCCCGGGGTCACAATTTCAGCAAAAATCTGACTTTTGGCAATTCACTCAAAAATGGTTCCAACCGGTTGCAAATGCTCCCCTGAAAGCTTTGGCGATGGAAACAGAAGGCTTTTTATCCCAGGACAAGAAATCAGCCCTCAAAAACTTAACCGGCAGAAAATATTTTTTTGAAAAAATCCCTAAGCCCCGGGGTCACAATTTCAGCAAAAATCTGACTTTTGGCAATTCACTCCAAAATGGTGCCAAAAGCTTGAAAATGCTCTCCTGAAAGCTTTGGCGATGGAAAGAGAAGGCTTTTTATCCCAGGACAAGAAATCAGCCCTCAAAAACTTAAACGGCAGAAAATATTTTTTTGAAAAAATCCCTAAGCCACAAGGTCACAATCCCTAAGCCTAAGGTCACAATTTCAGCAAAAATCTGACTTTTGGCAATTCACTCAAAATTGGTGCCAAAAGCTTGAAAATGCTCTCCTGAAAGCTTTGGCGATGGAAACAGAAGGCTTTTTATCACAGGAAAAGAAATAAGCCCTCAAAAACTTAACCGGCAGAAAATATTTTTTTGAAAAAATTCCTAAGCCCCGGGGTCACAATTTCAGCAAAAATCTGACTTTTGGCAATTCACTCAAAAATGGTGCCAAAAGCTTGAAAATGCTCTCCTGAAAGGTTTGGCACTCAAAACAGAAGGCTTTTAATCCCAGGACAATAAATCAGCCCTCAAAAACTTAACCGGCAGAAAATATTTTTTTGAAAAAATCCCTAAGACCCGGGCTCACAATTTCAGCAAAAATCTGACTTTTGGCAATTCACTCAAAAATGGTGCGAAAAGCTTGAAAATGCTCTCCTGAAAGGTTTGGCACTCGAAACAGAAGGCTTTTAATCCCAGGACAATAAATCAGCCCTCAAAAACTTAACCGGCAAATCTGACTTTTGGCAATTCACTCAAAAATGGTGCCTACCGGTTGCAAATGCTCCACTGAAAGCTTTGGCGATGGAAACAGAAGTCTTTTTATCACAGGAAAAAAAAATAAGCCCTCAAAAACTTAACCGGCAAAAAATATTTTTTTGAAAAAATCCCTAAGCCCTGGGTTCACAATTTCAGCAAAAATCTGACTTTTGGCAATTCACTCAAAAATGGTGCCAAAAGCTTGAAAATGCTCTCCTGAAAGGTTTGGCACTCGAAACAGAAGTCTTTTTATCACAGGAAAAGAAATAAGCCCTTTAAAACTTAACCGGCAGAAAATATTTTTTTGAAAAAATCCCTAAGCCCCGGGGTCACAATTTCAGCAAAAATCTGACTTTTGGCAATTCACTCAAAAATGGTGCCAAAAGCTTGAAAATGCTCTCCTGAAAGCTTTGGCGATGGAAACAGAAGGCTTTTTATCCCAGGACAAGAAATCAGCCCTCAAAAACTTAACCGGCAGAAAATATTTTTTTGAAAAAATCCCTAAGCCCCGGGGTTCACAATTTCAGCAAAAATCTGACTTTTCGCAATTCACTCAAAAATGGTGCCTACCGGTTGCAAATGCTTCCCTGAAAGCTTTGGCGATGGAAACAGAAGGCTTTTTATCCCAGGAAAAGAAATAAGCCCTCAAAAACTTAACCGGCAGAAAATATTTTTTTGAAAATATCCCTAAGCCCCGGGGTCACAATTTCAGCAAAAATCTGACTTTTAGCAATTCACTCAAAAATGGTGCCTACCGGTTGCAAATGCTCCCCTGAAAGCTTTGGAGATGGAAACAGAAGTCTTTTTATCACAGGAAAAGAAATAAGCCCTCAAAAACTTAACCGGCAGAAAACATTTTTTTGAAAAAAATCCCTAAGCCCCGGGGTCACAATTTCAGCAAAAATCTGACTTTTGGCAATTCACTCAAAAATGGTGCCTACCGGTTGCAAATGCTCCCCTGAAAGCTTTGGAGATGGAAACAGAAGTCTTTTTATCACAGGAAAAGAAATAAGCCCTCAAAAACTTAACCGGCAGAAAATATTTTTTTGAAAAAATCCCTAAGCCCCGGGGTCACAATTTCAGCAAAAATCTGACTTTTGGCAATTCACTCAAAAATGGTGCCTACCGGTTGCAAATGCTCCCCTGAAAGCTTTGGCGATGGAAACAGAAGTCTTTTTATCCCAGGACAAGAAATCAGCCCTCAAAAACTTAACCGGCAAAAAATATTTTTTTGAAAAAATCCCTAAGCCCCGGGGTCACAATTTCAGGAAAAATCTGACTTTTGGCAATTCACTCAAAAATGGTGCCAAAAGCTTGAAAATGCTGTCCTGAAAGCTTTGGCACTCGAAACAGAAGGCTTTTAATCCCAGGACAATAAATCAGCCCTCAAAAACTTAACCGGCAGAAAATATTTTTTTGAAAAAATCCCTAAGCCCCGGGGTCACAATTTCAGCAAAAATCTGACTTTTGGCAATTCACTCAAAAATGGTGCCTACCGGTTGCAAATGCTCCCCTGAAAGCTTTGGCGATGGAAACAGAAGTCTTTTTATCACAGGAAAAGAAATAAGCCCTCAAAAACTTAACCGGCAAAAAATATTTTTTTTGAAAAAATCCCTAAGCCACAAGGTCACAATCCCTAAGCCTAAGGTCACAATTTCAGCAAAAATCTGACTTTTGGCAATTCACTCAAAATTGGTGCCAAAAGCTTGAAAATGCTCTCCTGAAAGCTTTGGCGATGGAAACAGAAGGCTTTTTATCACAGGAAAAGAAATAAGCCCTCAAAAACTTAACCGGCAGAAAATATTTTTTTGAAAAAATCCCTAAGCCCCGGGGTCACAATTTCAGCAAAAATCTGACTTTTGGCAATTCACTCAAAAATGGTGCCAAAAGCTTGAAAATGCTCTCCTGAAAGGTTTGGCACTCAAAACAGAAGGCTTTTAATCCCAGGACAATAAATCAGCCCTCAAAAACATAACCGGCAAAAAATATTTTTTTGAAAAAATCCCTAAGCCCCGGGCTCACAATTTCAGCAAAAATCTGACTTTTGGCAATTCACTCAAAAATGGTGCCAAAAGCTTGAAAATGCTCTCCTGAAAGGTTTGGCACTCGAAACAGAAGGCTTTTAATCCCAGGACAATAAATCAGCCCTCAAAAACTTAACCGGCAGAAAATATTTTTTTGAAAAAATCCCTAAGCCCCGGGGTCACAATTTCAGCAAAAATCTGACTTTTGGCAATTCACTCAAAAATGGTGCCTACCGGTTGCAAATGCTCCCCTGAAAGCTTTGTCGATGGAAACAGAAGTCTTTTTACCACAGGGAAAAAAAAATAAGCCCTCAAAAACTTAACCGGCAAAAAATATTTTTTTGACAAAATCCCTAAGCCCTGGGGTCACAATTTCAGCAAAAATCTGACTTTTGGCAATTCACTCAAAAATGGTGCCAAAAGCTTGCAAATGCTCTCCTGAAAGGTTTGGCACTCGAAACAGAAGTCTTTTTATCACAGGAAAAGAAATAAGCCCTCAAAAACTTAACCGGCAGAAAATATTTTTTTGAAAAAATCCCTAAGCCCCGGGGTCACAATTTCAGCAAAAATCTGACTTTTGGCAATTCACTCAAAAATGGTGCCAAAAGCTTGAAAATGCTCTCCTGAAAGCTTTGGCGATGGAAACAGAAGGCTTTTTATCACAGGAAAAGAAATAAGCCCTCAAAAACTTAACCGGCAGAAAATATTTTTTTGAAAAAATCCCTAAGCCCCGGGGTCAGAATTTCAGCAAAAATCTGACTTTTGGTAATTCACTCAAAAATGGTGCCAAAAGCTTGAAAATGCTCTCCTGAAAGCTTTGGCACTCGAAACAGAAGGCTTTTTATCCCAGGACAATAAATCAGCCCTCAAAAACTTAACCGGCAGAAAATATTTTTTTGAAGAAATCCCTAAGCCCCGGGGTCACAATTTCAGCAAAAATCTGACTTTTGGCAATTCACTCAAAAATGGTGCCTACCGGTTGCAAATGCTCCCCTGAAAGCTTTGGCGATGGAAACAGAAGTCTTTTTATCCCAGGACAAGAAATCAGCCCTCAAAAACTTAACCGGCAGAAAATATTTTTTTGAAAAAATCCCTAAGCCCCGGGGTCACAATTTCAGCAAAAATCTGACTTTTGGCAATTCACTCAAAAATGGTGCCAAAAGCTTGAAAATGCTCTCCTGAAAGGTTTGGCACTCGAAACAGAAGGCTTTTTATCCCAGGACAAGAAATCAGCCCTCAAAAACTTAACCGGCAGAAAATATTTTTTTGAAAAAATCCCTAAGCCCCGGGGTCACAATTTCAGCAAAAATCTGACTTTTGGCAATTCACTCAAAAATGGTGCCTACCGGTTGCAAATGCTCCCCTGAAAGCTTTGGCGATGGAAACAGAAGGCTTTTTATCCCAGGACAATAAATCAGCCCTCAAAAACTTAACCGGCAGAAAATATTTTTTTGAAAAAATCCCTAAGCCCCGGGGTCACAATTTCAGCAAAAATCTGACTTTTGGCAATTCACTCAAAAATGGTGCCAAAAGCTTGAAAATGCTCTCCTGAAAGGTTTGGCACTCGAAACAGAAGGCTTTTTATCCCAGGACAAGAAATCAGCCCTCAAAAACTTAACCGGCAGAATTTTTTTTTTGAAAAAATCCCTAAGCCCCGGGGTCACAATTTCAGCAAAAATCTGACTTTTGGCAATTCACTCAAAAATGGTGCCTACCGGTTGCAAATGCTCCCCTGAAAGCTTTGGCGATGGAAACAGAAGGCTTTTTATCCCAGTACAATAAATCAGCCCTCAAAAACTTAACCGGCAGAAAATATTTTTTTGAAAAAATCCCTAAGCCCCGGGGTCACAATTTCAGCAAAAATCTGACTTTTGGCAATTCACTCAAAAATGGTGCCAAAAGCTTGAAAATGCTCTCCTGAAAGGTTTGGCACTCGAAACAGAAGGCTTTTTATCCCAGGACAAGAAATCAGCCCTCAAAAACTTAACCGGCAGAAAATATTTTTTTGAAAAAATCCCTAACCCCGGGGTCACAATTTCAGCAAAAATCTGACTTTTGGCAATTCACTCAAAAATGGTGCCTACCGGTTGCAAATGCTCCCCTGAAAGCTTTGGCGATGGAAACAGAAGTCTTTTTAGCACAGGAAAAGAAATAAGCCCTCAAAAACTTAACCGGCAAAAAATATTTTTTTGAAAAAATCCCTAACCCCTGGGTTCACAATTTCAGCAAAAATCTGACTTTTGGCAATTCACTCAAAAATGGTGCCAAAAGCTTGAAAATGCTCTCCTGAAAGGTTTGGCACTCGAAACAGAAGGCTTTTTATCCCAGGACAAGAAATCAGCCCTCAAAAACTTAAACGGCAGAAAATATTTTTTTGAAAAAATCCCTAAGCCCTGGGTTCACAATTTCAGCAAAAATCTGACTTTTGGCAATTCACTCAAAAATGGTGCCAAAAGCTTGAAAATGCTCTCCTGAAAGGTTTGGCACTCGAAACAGAAGGCTTTTTATCCCAGGACAAGAAATCAGCCCTCAAAATCTTAACCGGCAGAAAATATTTTTTTGAAAAAATCCCTAAGCCCCGGGGTCACAATTTCAGCAAAAATCTGACTTTTGGCAATTCACTCAAAAATGGTTCCAACCGGTTGCAAATGCTCCCCTGAAAGCTTTGGCGATGGAAACAGAAGGCTTTTTATCCCAGGACAAGAAATCAGCCCTCAAAAACTTAACCGGCAGAAAATATTTTTTTGAAAAAATCCCTAAGCCCCGGGGTCACAATTTCAGCAAAAATCTGACTTTTGGCAATTCACTCCAAAATGGTGCCAAAAGCTTGAAAATGCTCTCCTGAAAGCTTTGGCGATGGAAAGAGAAGGCTTTTTATCCCAGGACAAGAAATCAGCCCTCAAAAACTTAAACGGCAGAAAATATTTTTTTGAAAAAATCCCTAAGCCACAAGGTCACAATCCCTAAGCCTAAGGTCACAATTTCAGCAAAAATCTGACTTTTGGCAATTCACTCAAAATTGGTGCCAAAAGCTTGAAAATGCTCTCCTGAAAGCTTTGGCGATGGAAACAGAAGGCTTTTTATCACAGGAAAAGAAATAAGCCCTCAAAAACTTAACCGGCAGAAAATATTTTTTTGAAAAAATTCCTAAGCCCCGGGGTCACAATTTCAGCAAAAATCTGACTTTTGGCAATTCACTCAAAAATGGTGCCAAAAGCTTGAAAATGCTCTCCTGAAAGGTTTGGCACTCAAAACAGAAGGCTTTTAATCCCAGGACAATAAATCAGCCCTCAAAAACTTAAACCGGCAGAAAATATTTTTTTGAAAAAATCCCTAAGACCCGGGCTCACAATTTCAGCAAAAATCTGACTTTTGGCAATTCACTCAAAAATGGTGCGAAAAGCTTGAAAATGCTCTCCTGAAAGGTTTGGCACTCGAAACAGAAGGCTTTTAATCCCAGGACAATAAATCAGCCCTCAAAAACTTAACCGGCAAATCTGACTTTTGGCAATTCACTCAAAAATGGTGCCTACCGGTTGCAAATGCTCCACTGAAAGCTTTGGCGATGGAAACAGAAGTCTTTTTATCACAGGGAAAAAAAATAAGCCCTCAAAAACTTAACCGGCAAAAAATATTTTTTTGAAAAAATCCCTAAGCCCTGGGTTCACAATTTCAGCAAAAATCTGACTTTTGGCAATTCACTCAAAAATGGTGCCAAAAGCTTGAAAATGCTCTCCTGAAAGGTTTGGCACTCGAAACAGAAGTCTTTTTATCACAGGAAAAGAAATAAGCCCTTTAAAACTTAACCGGCAGAAAATATTTTTTTGAAAAAATCCCTAAGCCCCGGGGTCACAATTTCAGCAAAAATCTGACTTTTGGCAATTCACTCAAAAATGGTGCCAAAAGCTTGAAAATGCTCTCCTGAAAGCTTTGGCGATGGAAACAGAAGGCTTTTTATCCCAGGACAAGAAATCAGCCCTCAAAAACTTAACCGGCAGAAAATATTTTTTTGAAAAAATCCCTAAGCCCCGGGGTTCACAATTTCAGCAAAAATCTGACTTTTCGCAATTCACTCAAAAATGGTGCCTACCGGTTGCAAATGCTTCCCTGAAAGCTTTGGCGATGGAAACAGAAGGCTTTTTTATCCCAGGAAAAGAAATAAGCCCTCAAAAACTTAACCGGCAGAAAATATTTTTTTGAAAATATCCCTAAGCCCCGGGGTCACAATTTCAGCAAAAATCTGACTTTTAGCAATTCACTCAAAAATGGTGCCTACCGGTTGCAAATGCTCCCCTGAAAGCTTTGGAGATGGAAACAGAAGTCTTTTTATCACAGGAAAAGAAATAAGCCCTCAAAAACTTAACCGGCAGAAAACATTTTTTTGAAAAAAATCCCTAAGCCCCGGGGTCACAATTTCAGCAAAAATCTGACTTTTGGCAATTCACTCAAAAAATGGTGCCTACCGGTTGCAAATGCTCCCCTGAAAGCTTTGGCGATGGAAACAGAAGTCTTTTTATCACAGGAAAAGAAATAAGCCCTCAAAAACTTAACCGGCAAAATATTTTTTTGAAAAAATCCCTAAGCCACAAGGTCACAATCCCTAAGCCTAAGGTCACAATTTCAGCAAAAATCTGACTTTTGGCAATTCACTCAAAATTGGTGCCAAAAGCTTGAAAATGCTCTCCTGAAAGCTTTGGCGATGGAAACAGAAGGCTTTTTATCACAGGAAAAGAAATAAGCCCTCAAAAACTTAACCGGCAGAAAATATTTTTTTGAAAAAATCCCTAAGCCCCGGGGTCACAATTTCAGCAAAAATCTGACTTTTGGCAATTCACTCAAAAATGGTGCCAAAAGCTTGAAAATGCTCTCCTGAAAGGTTTGGCACTCAAAACAGAAGGCTTTTAATCCCAGGACAATAAATCAGCCCTCAAAAACATAACCGGCAAAAAATATTTTTTTGAAAAAATCCCTAAGCCCCGGGCTCACAATTTCAGCAAAAATCTGACTTTTGGCAATTCACTCAAAAATGGTGCCAAAAGCTTGAAAATGCTCTCCTGAAAGGTTTGGCACTCGAAACAGAAGGCTTTTAATCCCAGGACAATAAATCAGCCCTCAAAAACTTAACCGGCAGAAAATATTTTTTTGAAAAAATCCCTAAGCCCCGGGGTCACAATTTCAGCAAAAATCTGACTTTTGGCAATTCACTCAAAAATGGTGCCTACCGGTTGCAAATGCTCCCCTGAAAGCTTTGGCGATGGAAACAGAAGTCTTTTTACCACAGGGAAAAAAAATAAGCCCTCAAAAACTTAACCGGCAGAAAATATTTTTTTGAAAAAATCCCTAACCCCGGGGTCACAATTTCAGCAAAAATCTGACTTTTGGCAATTCACTCAAAAATGGTGCCTACCGGTTGCAAATGCTCCCCTGAAAGCTTTGGCGATGGAAACAGAAGTCTTTTTAGCACAGGAAAAGAAATAAGCCCTCAAAAACTTAACCGGCAAAAAATATTTTTTTGAAAAAATCCCTAACCCCTGGGTTCACAATTTCAGCAAAAATCTGACTTTTGGCAATTCACTCAAAAATGGTGCCAAAAGCTTGAAAATGCTCTCCTGAAAGGTTTGGCACTCGAAACAGAAGGCTTTTTATCCCAGGACAAGAAATCAGCCCTCAAAAACTTAAACGGCAGAAAATATTTTTTTGAAAAAATCCCTAAGCCCTGGGTTCACAATTTCAGCAAAAATCTGACTTTTGGCAATTCACTCAAAAATGGTGCCAAAAGCTTGAAAATGCTCTCCTGAAAGGTTTGGCACTCGAAACAGAAGGCTTTTTATCCCAGGACAAGAAATCAGCCCTCAAAATCTTAACCGGCAGAAAATATTTTTTTGAAAAAATCCCTAAGCCCCGGGGTCACAATTTCAG
>NW_027670126.1:0-60355 GCF_964188305.1 Podarcis bocagei
CAGCAAAGCTTTTGGTTAGGTATGCTCATCCCTTTTCATAACCCGAAAATCTTAGGATGCTTCCAGACAGCCGCTATTATGTGGCAGGGATTCAAGTGCGTACCATAGCTTTGGGTTTGCCCAATTAAAGCAGATCAAAACACCTGTTGCCCTGGTATCACAAATCCGCTTTTAACAACAACAACAACATCCACCATTTGCAGTTAGGAAAGTGATAGGGAAATACAGTGAAAAGTGGGATGAGCTAATTATCAATGTTCATCCCGAATTATTAATGCTCAAGGTGACTGCTCCGTATACCTACCCTGTAAACAAATCAGAATGAGTGCGCAATAAAGATGTCTTGATCTTTATACTTTATATAGACATTCACAGAGAAATACGAGTTGATTTTATAGTTGCAAACTGTTTAGAAGCCATTATGTCACTTAAGCAGTATACGAATTAATAATAAATAATAATAAAAGACCGGTCATAGTCTATCCAACATGTAATCTTTGTGGTGTAAGCAAATTAGGATGAATGTCAAATAAACAGGTTGTCTGGAAAAGCCTCTTATCTGTGAGGCAATCACTGTACAACTGGGCCGACGCATAAATATATTTTCATAGAATAATAGAATTGTAGAGTTGGAAGGGACATCAAAGGTCATCTAGTCCAACCCTCTGCAACGCAGGAATCTCAGCTAAAACATCTTATGACAGATGGCCATCCAACCTCTGCTTTCCGATGGATAGAAAGAGGCATGGGCAAACCACGTCAGAATAATAACAATCCATGTAGACTGCTAGTGGTTCCATTAGCAAATGGCCAAGCCTTCCCTCCATGCTCCTGGATTGCCCGAGCAAGAGAGCTCGCCAGCAGACGCAAAACAGCTGCTCCGCATGGCCTCCCACCGTTGCACAACCTGGGCTGCGATGGGGAGGCCCTTCACCTTTGGTTGCCTGGGATGTCGCCGCCATCCGCGGGAGGCTGCTAATCTGACTGACAGGTTCAGAATTAAGTGCTAGCCAAAAGGAGGCAGGTCTGTCGAGAACATGGGACTCAGCAGTCAACAGGATGATGAAATTGTGACCCCGGGGCTTAGGGATTTTTTCAAAAAAATATTTTCTGCCGGTTAAGTTTTTGAGGGCTGATTTCTTGTCCTGTGATAAAAAGCCTTCTGTTTCGAGTGCCAAACCTTTCAGGAGAGCATTTTCAAGCTTTTGGCACCATTTTTGAGTGAATTGCCAAAAGTCAGATTTTTGCTGAAATTGTGACCCCGGGGCTTAGGGATTTTTTCAAAAAAATATTTTCTGCCGGTTAAGTTTTTGAGGGCTGATTTCTGGTCCTGTGATAAAAAGCCTTCTGTTTCGAGTGCCAAACCTTTCAGGAGAGCATTTTCAAGCTTTTGGAACCATTTTTGAGTGAATTGCCAAAAGTCAGATTTTTGCTGAAATTGTGACCCCGGGGCTTAGGGATTTTTTCAAAAAAATATTTTCTGCCGGTTAAGTTTTTGAGGGCTGATTTCTTGTCCTGTGATAAAAAGCCTTCTGTTTCGAGTGCCAAACCTTTCAGGGGATCATTTATAAGCTTCTGGCACCATTTTTGAGTGAATTGCCAAAAGTCAGATTTTTGCTGAAATTGTGACCCCGGGGCTTAGGGATTTTTTCAAAAAATATTTTCTGCCGGTTAAGTTTTTGAGGGCTGATTTCTTGTCCTGTGATAAAAAGCCTTCTGTTTCGAGTGCCAAACCTTTCAGGAGAGCATTTTCAAGCTTTTGGCACCATTTTTGAGTGAATTGCCAAAAGTCAGATTTTTGCTGAAAATGTGACCCCGGGGCTTAGGGATTTTTTCAAAAAAATATTTTCTGCCGGTTAAGTTTTTGAGGGCTGATTTCTGGTCCTGTGATAAAAAGCCTTCTGTTTCGAGTGCCAAACCTTTCAGGAGAGCATTTTCAAGCTTTTGGCACCATTTTTGAGTGAATTTCCAAAAGTCAGATTTTTGCTGAAATTGTGACCCCGGGGCTTAGGGATTTTTTCAAAAAAATATTTTCTGCCGGTTAAGTTTTTGAGGGCTGATTTCTTGTCCTGTGATAAAAAGCCTTCTGTTTCCATCGCCAAAGCTTTCAGGGGATCATTTATAAGCTTCTGGCACCATTTTTGAGTGAATTGCCAAAAGTCAGATTTTTGCTGAAATTGTGACCCCGGGGCTTAGGGATTTTTTCAAAAAAATATTTTCTGCCGGTTAAGTTTTTGAGGGCTGATTTCTGGTCCTGTGATAAAAAGCCTTCTGTTTCGAGTGCCAAACCTTTCAGGAGAGCATTTTCAAGCTTTTGGCACCATTTTTGAGTGAATTTCCAAAAGTCAGATTTTTGCTGAAATTGTGACCCCGGGGCTTAGGGATTTTTTCAAAAAAATATTTTCTGCCGGTTAAGTTTTTGAGGGCTGATTTCTTGTCCTGTGATAAAAAGCCTTCTGTTTCCATCGCCAAACCTTTCAGGAGAGCATTTTCAAGCTTCTGGCACCATTTTTGAGTGAATTGCCAAAAGTCAGATTTTTGCTGAAATTGTGACCCCGGGGCTTAGGGATTTTTTCAAAAAATATTTTTTGCCGGTTAAGTTTTTGAGGGCTGATTTCTTGTCCTGTGATAAAAAGCCTTCTGTTTCGAGTGCCAAACCTTTCAGGAGAGCATTTATAAGCTTCTGGCACCATTTTTGAGTGAATTGCCAAAAGTCAGATTTTTGCTGAAATTGTGACCCCGGGGCTTAGGGATTTTTTCAAAAAATATTTTCTGCCGGTTAAGTTTTTGAGGGCTGATTTCTTGTCCTGTGATAAAAAGCCTTCTGTTTCCATCACCAAAGCTTTCAGGGGATCATTTATAAGCTTCTGGCACCATTTTTGAGTGAATTGCCAAAAGTCAGATTTTTGCTGAAATTGTGACCCCGGGGCTTAGGGATTTTTTCAAAAAAATATTTTTTGCCGGTTAAGTTTTTGAGGGCTGATTTCTTGTCCTGTGATAAAAAGCCTTCTGTTTCGAGTGCCAAACCTTTCAGGAGAGCATTTTCAAGCTTTTGGCACCATTTTTGAGTGAATTGCCAAAAGTCAGATTTTTGCTGAAATTGTGACCCCGGGGCTTAGGGATTTTTTCAAAAAAATATTTTCTGCCGGTTAAGTTTTTGAGGGCTGATTTCTTGTCCTGTGATAAAAAGCCTTCTGTTTCGAGTGCCAAACCTTTCAGGAGAGCATTTTCAAGCTTTTGGCACCATTTTTGAGTGAATTGCCAAAAGTCAGATTTTTGCTGAAATTGTGACCCCGGGGCTTAGGGATTTTTCAAAAAAAAAATTTCTGCCGGTTAAGTTTTTGAGGGCTGATTTCTGGTCCTGTGATAAAAAGCCTTCTGTTTCGAGTGCCAAACCTTTCAGGAGAGCATTTTCAAGCTTTTGGCACCATTTTTGAGTGAATTGCCAAAAGTCAGATTTTTGCTGAAATTGTGACCCCGGGGCTTAGGGATTTTTTCAAAAAAATATTTTCTGCCGGTTAAGTTTTTGAGGGCTGATTTCTTGTCCTGTGATAAAAAGCCTTCTGTTTCCATCGCCAAAGCTTTCAGGGGATCATTTATAAGCTTCTGGCACCATTTTTGAGTGAAGTGCCAAAAGTCAGATTTTTGCTGAAATTGTGACCCCGGGGCTTAGGGATTTTTTCAAAAAAATATTTTCTGCCGGTTAAGTTTTTGAGGGCTGATTTCTTGTCCTGTGATAAAAAGCCTTCTGTTTCGAGTGCCAAAGCTTTCAGGGGATCATTTATAAGCTTCTGGCACCATTTTTGAGTGAATTGCCAAAAAGCAGATTTTTGCTGAAATTGTGACCCCGGGGCTTAGGGATTTTTTCAAAAAAATATTTTCTGCCGGTTAAGTTTTTGAGGGCTGATTTCTTGTCCTGTGATAAAAAGCCTTCTGTTTCGAGTGCCAAACCTTTCAGGAGAGCATTTTCAAGCTTTTGGCACCATTTTTGAGTGAATTGCCAAAAGTCAGATTTTTGCTGAAATTGTGACCCCGGGGCTTAGGGATTTTTTCAAAAAAATATTTTCTGCCGGTTAAGTTTTTGAGGGCTGATTTCTGGTCCTGTGATAAAAAGCCTTCTGTTTCCATCGCCAAAGCTTTCAGGGGATCATTTATAAGCTTCTGGCACCATTTTTGAGTGAATTGCCAAAAGTCAGATTTTTGCTGAAATTGTGACCCCGGGGCTTAGGGATTTTTTCAAAAAAATATTTTCTGCCGGTTAAGTTTTTGAGGGCTGATTTCTTGTCCTGTGATAAAAAGCCTTCTGTTTCGAGTGCCAAACCTTTCAGGAGAGCATTTTCAAGCTTCTGGCACCATTTTTGAGTGAATTGCCAAAAGTCAGATTTTTGCTGAAATTGTGACCCCGGGGTTTAGGGATTTTTTCAAAAAAATATTTTCTGCCGGTTAAGTTTTTGAGGCTGATTTCTGGTCCTGTGATAAAAAGCCTTCTGTTTCGAGTGCCAAACCTTTCAGGAGAGCATTTTCAAGCTTTTGGCACCATTTTTGAGTGAATTGCCAAAAGTCAGATTTTCTTAAATTGTGACCCCGGGGCTTAGGGATTTTTTTAAAAAAATATTTTCTGCCGGTTAAGTTTTTGAGGGCTGATTTCTTGTCCTGTGATAAAAAGCCTTCTGTTTCGAGTGCCAAACCTTTCAGGAGAGCATTTTCAAGCTTTTGGCACCATTTTTGAGTGAATTGCCAAAAGTCAGATTTTTGCTGAAATTGTGACCCCGGGGCTTAGGGATTTTTTCAAAAAAATATTTTCTGCCGGTTAAGTTTTTGAGGGCTGATTTCTTGTCCTGTGATAAAAAGCCTTCTGTTTCCATCGCCAAAGCTTTCAGGGGATCATTTGTAAGCTTCTGCCACCATTTTTGAGTGAATTGCCAAAAGTCAGATTTTTGCTGAAATTGTGACCCCGGGGCTTAGGGATTTTTTCAAAAAAATATTTTCTGCCGGTTAAGTTTTTGAGGGCTGATTTCTTGTCCTGTGATAAAAAGCCTTCTGTTTCCATCGCCAAAGCTTTCAGGGGATCATTTATAAGCTTCTGGCACCATTTTTGAGTGAATTGCCAAAAGTCAGATTTTTGCTGAAATTGTGACCCCGGGGCTTAGGGATTTTTTCAAAAAAAATTTCTGCCGGTTAAGTTTTTGAGGGCTGATTTCTTGTCCTGTGATAAAAAGCCTTCTGTTTCGAGTGCCAAACCTTTCAGGAGAGCATTTTCAAGCTTTTGGCACCATTTTTGAGTGAATTGCCAAAAGTCAGATTTTTGCTGAAATTGTGACCCCGGGGCTTAGGGATTTTTTCAAAAAAATATTTTCTGCCGGTTAAGTTTTTGAGGGCTGATTTCTTGTCCTGTGATAAAAAGCCTTCTGTTTCAAGTGCCAAACCTTTCAGGAGAGCATTTTCAAGCTTTTGGCACCATTTTTGAGTGAATTGCCAAAAGTCAGATTTTTGCTGAAATTGTGACCCCGGGGCTTAGGGATTTTTTCAAAAAAATATTTTCTGCCGGTTAAGTTTTTGAGGGCTGATTTCTTCTCCTGTGATAAAAAGCCTTCTGTTTCGAGTGCCAAACCTTTCAGGAGAGCATTTTCAAGCTTTTGGCACCATTTTTGAGTGAATTGCCAAAAGTCAGATTTTTGCTGAAATTGTGACCCCGGGGCTTAGGGATTTTTCCAAAAAAATATTTTCTGCCGTTTAAGTTTTTGAGGGCTGATTTCTGGTCCTGTGATAAAAAGCCTTCTATTTCGAGTGCCAAGGTTTCAGGAGAGCATTTTCAAGCTTTTGGCACCATTTTTGAGTGAATTGCCAAAAGTCAGATTTTTGCTGAAATTGTGACCCCGGGGCTTAGGGATTTTTTCAAAAAATATTTTCTGCCGGTTAAGTTTTTGAGGGCTGATTTCTTGTCCTGTGATAAAAAGCCTTCTGTTTCAAGTGCCAAACCTTTCAGGAGAGCATTTTCAAGCTTTTGGCACCATTTTTGAGTGAATTGCCAAAAGTCAGATTTTTGCTGAAATTGTGACCCCGGGGCTTAGGGATTTTTTCAAAAAATATTTTCTGCCGGTTAAGTTTTTGAGGGCTGATTTCTTGTCCTGTGATAAAAAGCCTTCTGTTTCCATCGCCAAAGCTTTCAGGGGATCATTTATAAGCTTCTGGCACCATTTTTGAGTGAATTGCCAAAAGTCAGATTTTTGCTGAAATTGTGACCCCGGGGCTTAGGGATTTTTTCAAAAAAATAATTTCTGCCGGTTAAGTTTTTGAGGGCTGATTTCTTGTCCTGTGATAAAAAGCCTTCTGTTTCGAGTGCCAAACCTTTCAGGAGAGCATTTTCAAGCTTTTGGCACCATTTTGGAGTGAATTGCCAAAAGTCAGATTTTTGCTGAAATTG
Organism: Podarcis bocagei; assembly: GCF_964188305.1. Lineage (NCBI taxonomy): Eukaryota > Metazoa > Chordata > Lepidosauria > Squamata > Lacertidae > Podarcis > Podarcis bocagei. Next base: position 6,425 of record NW_027670126.1, read on the forward strand.
TGACCCCGGGGCTTAGGGATTTTTTCAAAAAAATATTTTCTGCCGGTTAAGTTTTTGAGGGCTGATTTCTTGTCCTGTGATAAAAAGCCTTCTGTTTCGAGTGCCAAACCTTTCAGGAGAGCATTTTCAAGCTTTTGGCACCATTTTTGAGTGAATTGCCAAAAGTCAGATTTTTGCTGAAATTGTGACCCCGGGGCTTAGGGATTTTTTCAAAAAAATATTTTCTGCCGGTTAAGTTTTTGAGGGCTGATTTCTTGTCCTGTGATAAAAAGCCTTCTGTTTCCATCGCCAAAGCTTTCAGGGGATCATTTATAAGCTTCTGGCACCATTTTTGAGTGAATTGCCAAAAGTCAGATTTTTGCTGAAATTGTGACCCCGGGGCTTAGGGATTTTTTCAAAAAAATATTTTCTGCCGGTTAAGTTTTTGAGGGCTGATTTCTTGTCCTGTGATAAAAAGCCTTCTGTTTCGAGTGCCAAACCTTTCAGGAGAGCATTTTCAAGCTTTTGGCACCATTTTTGAGTGAATTGCCAAAAGTCAGATTTTTACTGAAATTGTGACCCCGGGGCTTAGGGATTTTTTCAAAAAAATATTTTCTGCTGGTTAAGTTTTTGAGGGCTGATTTCTTGTCCTGTGATAAAAAGCCTTCTGTTTCCATCACCAAAGCTTTCAGGGGATCATTTATAAGCTTCTGGCACCATTTTTGAGTGAATTGCCAAAAGTCAGATTTTTGCTGAAATTGTGACCCCGGGGCTTAGGGATTTTTTCAAAAAAATATTTCTGCCGGTTAAGTTTTTGAGGGCTGATTTCTTGTCCTGTGATAAAAAGCCTTCTGTTTCGAGTTCCAAACCTTTCAGGAGAGCATTTTCAAGCTTTTGGCACCATTTTTGAGTGAATTGCCAAAAGTCAGATTTTTGCTGAAATTGTGACCCCGGGGCTTAGGGATTTTTTCAAAAAAATATTTTCTGCCGGTTAAGTTTTTGAGGGCTGATTTCTTGTCCTGTGATAAAAAGCCTTCTGTTTCGAGTGCCAAACCTTTCAGGAGAGCATTTTCAAGCTTTTGGCACCATTTTGGAGTGAATTGCCAAAAGTCAGATTTTTGCTGAAATTGTGACCCCGGGGCTTAGGGATTTTTTCAAAAAAATATTTTCTGCCGGTTAAGTTTTTGAGGGCTGATTTCTTGTCCTGTGATAAAAAGCCTTCTGTTTCGAGTGCCAAACCTTTCAGGAGAGCATTTCAAGCTTTTGGCACCATTTTTGAGTGAATTGCCAAAAGTCAGATTTTTGCTGAAATTGTGACCCCGGGGCTTAGGGATTTTTTCAAAAAAAAATTTTCTGCCGGTTAAGTTTTTGAGGGCTGATTTCTTGTCCTGTGATAAAAAGCCTTCTGTTTCCATCGCCAAAGCTTTCAGGGGATCATTTATAAGCTTCTGGCACCATTTTTGAGTGAAGTGCCAAAAGTCAGATTTTTGCTGAAATTGTGACCCCGGGGCTTAGGGATTTTTTCAAAAAAATATTTTCTGCCGGTTAAGTTTTTGAGGGCTGATTTCTTGTCCTGTGATAAAAAGCCTTCTGTTTCGAGTGCCAAACCTTTCAGGAGAGCATTTTCAAGCTTTTGGCACCATTTTTGAGTGAATTGCCAAAAGTCAGATTTTTGCTGAAATTGTGACCCCGGGGCTTAGGGATTTTTTCAAAAAAATATTTTCTGCCGGTTAAGTTTTTGAGGGCTGATTTCTTGTCCTGTGATAAAAAGCCTTCTGTTTCCATCGCCAAAGCTTTCAGGGGATCATTTATAAGCTTCTGGCACCATTTTTGAGTGAAGTGCCAAAAGTCAGATTTTTGCTGAAATTGTGACCCCGGGGCTTAGGGATTTTTTCAAAAAAATATTTTCTGCCGGTTAAGTTTTTGAGGGCTGATTTCTTGTCCTGTGATAAAAAGCCTTCTGTTTCGAGTGCCAAAGCTTTCAGGGGATCATTTATAAGCTTCTGGCACCATTTTTGAGTGAATTGCCAAAAAGCAGATTTTTGCTGAAATTGTGACCCCGGGGCTTAGGGATTTTTTCAAAAAAATATTTTCTGCCGGTTAAGTTTTTGAGGGCTGATTTCTTGTCCTGTGATAAAAAGCCTTCTGTTTCCATCGCCAAAGCTTTCAGGAGAGCATTTTCAAGCTTTTGGCACCATTTTTGAGTGAATTGCCAAAAGTCAGATTTTTGCTGAAATTGTGACCCCGGGGCTTAGGGATTTTTTCAAAAAATATTTTCTGCCGGTTAAGTTTTTGAGGGCTGATTTCTTGTCCTGTGATAAAAAGCCTTCTGTTTCGAGTGCCAAACCTTTCAGGAGAGCATTTTCAAGCTTCTGGCACCATTTTTGAGTGAATTGCCAAAAGTCAGATTTTTGCTGAAATTGTGACCCCGGGGTTTAGGGATTTTTTCAAAAAAATATTTTCTGCCGGTTAAGTTTTTGAGGGCTGATTTCTGGTCCTGTGATAAAAAGCCTTCTGTTTCGAGTGCCAAACCTTTCAGGAGAGCATTTTCAAGCTTTTGGCACCATTTTTGAGTGAATTGCCAAAAGTCAGATTTTCTTAAATTGTGACCCCGGGGCTTAGGGATTTTTTTTAAAAAATATTTTCTGCCGGTTAAGTTTTTGAGGGCTGATTTCTTGTCCTGTGATAAAAAGCCTTCTGTTTCCATCGCCAAAGCTTTCAGGGGATCATTTATAAGCTTCTGGCACCATTTTTGAGTGAATTGCCAAAAGTCAGATTTTTGCTGAAATTGTGACCCCGGGGCTTAGGGATTTTTTCAAAAAAATATTTTCTGCCGGTTAAGTTTTTGAGGGCTGATTTCTTGTCCTGTGATAAAAAGCCTTCTGTTTCCATCGCCAAAGCTTTCAGGGGATCATTTGTAAGCTTCTGCCACCATTTTTGAGTGAATTGCCAAAAGTCAGATTTTTGCTGAAATTGTGACCCCGGGGCTTAGGGATTTTTTCAAAAAAATATTTTCTGCCGGTTAAGTTTTTGAGGGCTGATTTCTTGTCCTGTGATAAAAAGCCTTCTGTTTCCATCGCCAAAGCTTTCAGGGGATCATTTATAAGCTTCTGGCACCATTTTTGAGTGAATTGCCAAAAGTCAGATTTTTGCTGAAATTGTGACCCCGGGGCTTAGGGATTTTTTCAAAAAAAAATTTCTGCCGGTTAAGTTTTTGAGGGCTGATTTCTTGTCCTGTGATAAAAAGCCTTCTGTTTCGAGTGCCAAACCTTTCAGGAGAGCATTTTCAAGCTTTTGGCACCATTTTTGAGTGAATTGCCAAAAGTCAGATTTTTGCTGAAATTGTGACCCTGGGGCTTAGGGATTTTTTCAAAAAAATATTTTCTGCCGGTTAAGTTTTTGAGGGCTGATTTCTTGTCCTGTGATAAAAAGCCTTCTGTTTCAAGTGCCAAACCTTTCAGGAGAGCATTTTCAAGCTTTTGGCACCATTTTTGAGTGAATTGCCAAAAGTCAGATTTTTGCTGAAATTGTGACCCCGGGGCTTAGGGATTTTTTCAAAAAAATATTTTCTGCCGGTTAAGTTTTTGAGGGCTGATTTCTTCTCCTGTGATAAAAAGCCTTCTGTTTCGAGTGCCAAACCTTTCAGGAGAGCATTTTCAAGCTTTTGGCACCATTTTTGAGTGAATTGCCAAAAGTCAGATTTTTGCTGAAATTGTGACCCCGGGGCTTAGGGATTTTTCCAAAAAAATATTTTCTGCCGTTTAAGTTTTTGAGGGCTGATTTCTGGTCCTGTGATAAAAAGCCTTCTATTTCGAGTGCCAAGGTTTCAGGAGAGCATTTTCAAGCTTTTGGCACCATTTTTGAGTGAATTGCCAAAAGTCAGATTTTTGCTGAAATTGTGACCCCGGGGCTTAGGGATTTTTTCAAAAAATATTTTCTGCCGGTTAAGTTTTTGAGGGCTGATTTCTTGTCCTGTGATAAAAAGCCTTCTGTTTCAAGTGCCAAACCTTTCAGGAGAGCATTTTCAAGCTTTTGGCACCATTTTTGAGTGAATTGCCAAAAGTCAGATTTTTGCTGAAATTGTGACCCCGGGGCTTAGGGATTTTTTCAAAAAAATATTTTCTGCCGGTTAAGTTTTTGAGGGCTGATTTCTTGTCCTGTGATAAAAAGCCTTCTGTTTCCATCGCCAAAGCTTTCAGGGGATCATTTATAAGCTTCTGGCACCATTTTTGAGTGAATTGCCAAAAGTCAGATTTTTGCTGAAATTGTGACCCCGGGGCTTAGGGATTTTTTCAAAAAAATAATTTCTGCCGGTTAAGTTTTTGAGGGCTGATTTCTTGTCCTGTGATAAAAAGCCTTCTGTTTCAAGTGCCAAACCTTTCAGGAGAGCATTTTCAAGCTTTTGGCACCATTTTGGAGTGAATTGCCAAAAGTCAGAATTTTGCTGAAATTGTGACCCCGGGGCTTAGGGATTTTTTCAAAAAAATATTTTCTGCCGGTTAAGTTTTTGAGGGCTGATTTCTTGTCCTGTGATAAAAAGCCTTCTGTTTCGAGTGCCAAACCTTTCAGGAGAGCATTTTCAAGCTTTTGGCACCATTTTTGAGTGAATTGCCAAAAGTCAGATTTTTGCTGAAATTGTGACCCCGGGGCTTAGGGATTTTTTCAAAAAAATATTTTCTGCCGGTTAAGTTTTTGAGGGCTGATTTCTTGTCCTGTGATAAAAAGCCTTCTGTTTCCATCGCCAAAGCTTTCAGGGGATCATTTATAAGCTTCTGGCACCATTTTTGAGTGAATTGCCAAAAGTCAGATTTTTGCTGAAATTGTGACCCCGGGGCTTAGGGATTTTTTCAAAAAAATATTTTCTGCCGGTTAAGTTTTTGAGGGCTGATTTCTTGTCCTGTGATAAAAAGCCTTCTGTTTCGAGTGCCAAACCTTTCAGGAGAGCATTTTCAAGCTTTTGGCACCATTTTTGAGTGAATTGCCAAAAGTCAGATTTTTACTGAAATTGTGACCCCGGGGCTTAGGGATTTTTTCAAAAAAATATTTTCTGCTGGTTAAGTTTTTGAGGGCTGATTTCTTGTCCTGTGATAAAAAGCCTTCTGTTTCCATCACCAAAGCTTTCAGGGGATCATTTATAAGCTTCTGGCACCATTTTTGAGTGAATTGCCAAAAGTCAGATTTTTGCTGAAATTGTGACCCCGGGGCTTAGGGATTTTTTCAAAAAAATATTTTCTGCCGGTTAAGTTTTTGAGGGCTGATTTCTTGTCCTGTGATAAAAAGCCTTCTGTTTCGAGTTCCAAACCTTTCAGGAGAGCATTTTCAAGCTTTTGGCACCATTTTTGAGTGAATTGCCAAAAGTCAATTTTTGCTGAAATTGTGACCCGGGGCTTAGGGATTTTTTCAAAAAATATTTTCTGCCGGTTAAGTTTTTGAGGGCTGATTTCTTGTCCTGTGATAAAAAGCCTTCTGTTTCGAGTGCCAAACCTTTCAGGAGAGCATTTTCAAGCTTTTGGCACCATTTTGGAGTGAATTGCCAAAAGTCAGATTTTTGCTGAAATTGTGACCCCGGGGCTTAGGGATTTTTTCAAAAAATATTTTCTGCTGGTTAAGTTTTTGAGGGCTGATTTCTTGTCCTGTGATAAAAAGCCTTCTGTTTCGAGTGCCAAACCTTTCAGGAGAGCATTTTCAAGCTTTTGACACCATTTTTGAGTGAATTGCCAAAAGTCAGATTTTTGCTGAAATTGTGACCCCGGGGCTTAGGGATTTTTTCAAAAAAATATTTTCTGCCGGTTAAGTTTTTGAGGGCTGATTTCTTGTCCTGTGATAAAAAGCCTTCTGTTTCGAGTGCCAAACCTTTCAGGAGAGCATTTTCAAGCTTTTGGCACCATTTTTGAGTGAATTGCCAAAAGTCAGATTTTTGCTGAAATTGTGACCCCGGGGCTTAGGGATTTTTTCAAAAAAATATTTCTGCCGGTTAAGTTTTTGAGGGCTGATTTCTTGTCCTGTGATAAAAAGCCTTCTGTTTCCATCGCCAAAGCTTTCAGGGGATCATTTATAAGCTTCTGGCACCATTTTTGAGTGAATTGCCAAAAGTCAGATTTTTGCTGAAATTGTGACCCCGGGGCTTAGGGATTTTTTCAAAAAAATATTTTCTGCCGGTTAAGTTTTTGAGGGCTGATTTCTTGTCCTGTGATAAAAAGCCTTCTGTTTCGAGTGCCAAACCTTTCAGGAGAGCATTTTCAAGCTTTTGGCACCATTTTTGAGTGAATTGCCAAAAGTCAGATTTTTACTGAAATTGTGACCCCGGGGCTTAGGGATTTTTTCAAAAAAATATTTTCTGCTGGTTAAGTTTTTGAGGGCTGATTTCTTGTCCTGTGATAAAAAGCCTTCTGTTTCCATCACCAAAGCTTTCAGGGGATCATTTATAAGCTTCTGGCACCATTTTTGAGTGAATTGCCAAAAGTCAGATTTTTGCTGAAATTGTGACCCCGGGGCTTAGGGATTTTTTCAAAAAAATATTTTCTGCCGGTTAAGTTTTTGAGGGCTGATTTCTTGTCCTGTGATAAAAAGCCTTCTGTTTCGAGTTCCAAACCTTTCAGGAGAGCATTTTCAAGCTTTTGGCACCATTTTTGAGTGAATTGCCAAAAGTCAGATTTTTGCTGAAATTGTGACCCCGGGGCTTAGGGATTTTTTCAAAAAAATATTTTCTGCCGGTTAAGTTTTTGAGGGCTGATTTCTTGTCCTGTGATAAAAAGCCTTCTGTTTCGAGTGCCAAACCTTTCAGGAGAGCATTTTCAAGCTTTTGGCACCATTTTGGAGTGAATTGCCAAAAGTCAGATTTTTGCTGAAATTGTGACCCCGGGGCTTAGGGATTTTTTCAAAAAAATATTTTCTGCTGGTTAAGTTTTTGAGGGCTGATTTCTTGTCCTGTGATAAAAAGCCTTCTGTTTCGAGTGCCAAACCTTTCAGGAGAGCATTTTCAAGCTTTTGACACCATTTTTGAGTGAATTGCCAAAAGTCAGATTTTTGCTGAAATTGTGACCCCGGGGCTTAGGGATTTTTTCAAAAAAATATTTTCTGCCGGTTAAGTTTTTGAGGGCTGATTTCTTGTCCTGTGATAAAAAGCCTTCTGTTTCGAGTGCCAAACCTTTCAGGAGAGCATTTTCAAGCTTTTGGCACCATTTTTGAGTGAATTGCCAAAAGTCAGATTTTTGCTGAAATTGTGACCCCGGGGCTTAGGGATTTTTTCAAAAAAAAATTTTCTGCCGGTTAAGTTTTTGAGGGCTGATTTCTTGTCCTGTGATAAAAAGCCTTCTGTTTCGAGTGCCAAACCTTTCAGGAGAGCATTTTCAAGCTTTTGGCACCATTTTTGAGTGAATTGCCAAAAGTCAGATTTTTGCTGAAATTGTGACCCCGGGGCTTAGGGATTTTTTCAAAAAAAATTTTTCTGCCGGTTAAGTTTTTGAGGGCTGATTTCTCGTCCTGTGATAAAAAGCCTTCTGTTTCCATCACCAAAGCTTTCAGGGGATCATTTATAAGCTTCTGGCACCATTTTTGAGTGAATTGCCAAAAGTCAGATTTTTGCTGAAATTGTGACCCCGGGGCTTAGGGATTTTTTCAAAAAAATATTTTCTGCCGGTTAAGTTTTTGAGGGCTGATTTCTTGTCCTGTGATAAAAAGCCTTCTGTTTCCATCGCCAAACCTTTCAGGAGAGCATTTTCAAGCTTCTGGCACCATTTTTGAGTGAATTGCTAAAAATCAGATTTTTGCTGAAATTGTGACCCCGGGGCTTGGGGATTTTTTCAAAAAAATATTTTCTGCCGGTTAAGTTTTGAGGGCTGATTTCTTGTCCTGTGATAAAAAGCCTTCTGTTTCCATCGCCAAAGCTTTCAGGGGATCATTTGCAAGCTTCTGGCACCATTTTTGAGTGAATTGCCAAAAGTCAGATTTTTGCTGAAATTGTGACCCGGGGGTTAGGGATTTTTTTAAAAAAATATTTTCTGCCGGTTAAGTTTTTGAGGGCTGATTTCTTCTCCTATGTTAAAAAGCCTTCTGTTTCCATCTCCAAAGCTTTCAGGGGAGCATTTGCAACCGGTTGGCACCATTTTTGAGTGAATTGCCAAAGTGTGATTTTTGCTGAAATTGTGACCCCGGGGCTTAGGGATTTTTTCAAAAAAATATTTTCTGCCGGTTAAGTTTTTGAGGGCTGATTTCTTGTCCTGTGATAAAAAGCCTTCTGTTTCCATCGCCAAAGCTTTCAGGGGATCATTTATAAGCTTCTGGCACCATTTTTGAGTGAATTGCCAAAAGTCAGATTTTTGCTGAAATTGTGACCCCGGGCCTTAGGGATTTTTTCAAAAAAATATTTTCTGCCGGTTAAGTTTTTGAGGGCTGATTTCTTGTCCTGTGATAAAAAGCCTTCTGTTTCCATCACCAAAGCTTTCAGGGGATCATTTATAAGCTTCTGGCACCATCTTTGAGTGAATTGCCAAAAGTCAGATTTTTGCTGAAATTGTGACCCCGGGGCTTAGGGATTTTTTCAAAAAAATATTTTCTGCCGGTTAAGTTTTTGAGGGCTGATTTCTTGTCCTGTGATAAAAAGCCTTCTGTTTCGAGTGCCAAACCTTTCAGGAGAGCATTTTCAAGCTTTTGGCACCATTTTTGAGTGAATTGCCAAAAGTCAGATTTTTGCTGAAATTGTGACCCCGGGGCTTAGGGATTTTTTCAAAAAAAATATTTTCTGCTGGTTAAGTTTTTGAGGGCTGATTTCTTGTCCTGTGATAAAAAGCCTTCTGTTTCCATCACCAAAGCTTTCAGGGGATCATTTATAAGCTTCTGGCACCATTTTTGAGTGAATTGCCAAAAGTCAGATTTTTGCTGAAATTGTGACCCCGGGGCTTAGGGATTTTTTCAAAAAAATATTTTCTGCCGGTTAAGTTTTTGAGGGCTGATTTCTTGTCCTGTGATAAAAAGCCTTCTGTTTCGAGTGCCAAACCTTTCAGGAGAGCATTTTCAAGCTTTTGGCACCATTTTTGACTGAATTGCCAAAGTCAGATTTTTGCTGAAATTGTGACCCCGGGGCTTAGGGATTTTTTCAAAAAAATATTTTCTGCCGGTTAAGTTTTTGAGGGCTGATTTCTTGTCCTGTGATAAAAAGCCTTCTGTTTCGAGTTCCAAACCTTTCAGGAGAGCATTTTCAAGCTTTTGGCACCATTTTTGAGTGAATTGCCAAAAGTCAGATTTTTGCTGAAATTGTGACCCCGGGGCTTAGGGATTTTTTCAAAAAAATATTTTCTGCCGGTTAAGTTTTTGAGGGCTGATTTCTTGTCCTGTGATAAAAAGCCTTCTGTTTCGAGTGCCAAACCTTTCAGGAGAGCATTTTCAAGCTTTTGGCACCATTTTGAGTGAATTGCCAAAAGTCAGATTTTTGCTGAAATTGTGACCCCGGGGCTTAGGGATTTTTTCAAAAAAATATTTTCTGCCGGTTAAGTTTTTGAGGGCTGATTTCTTGTCCTGTGATAAAAAGCCTTCTGTTTCCATCACCAAAGCTTTCAGGGGATCATTTATAAGCTTCTGGCACCATTTTTGAGTGAATTGCCAAAAGTCAGATTTTTGCTGAAATTGTGACCCCGGGGGCTTAGGGATTTTTCAAAAAAATATTTTCTGCCGGTTAAGTTTTTGAGGGCTGATTTCTTGTCCTGTGATAAAAAGCCTTCTGTTTCGAGTGCCAAACCTTTCAGGAGAGCATTTTCAAGCTTTTGGCACCATTTTTGAGTGAATTGCCAAAAGTCAGATTTTTGCTGAAATTGTGACCCCGGGGCTTAGGGATTTTTTCAAAAAAATATTTTCTGCTGGTTAAGTTTTTGAGGGCTGATTTCTTGTCCTGTGATAAAAAGCCTTCTGTTTCCATCACCAAAGCTTTCAGGGGATCATTTATAAGCTTCTGGCACCATTTTTGAGTGAATTGCCAAAAGTCAGATTTTTGCTGAAATTGTGACCCCGGGGCTTAGGGATTTTTTCAAAAAAATATTTTCTGCCGGTTAAGTTTTTGAGGGCTGATTTCTTGTCCTGTGATAAAAAGCCTTCTGTTTCCATCACCAAAGCTTTCAGGGGATCATTTATAAGCTTCTGGCACCATTTTTGAGTGAATTGCCAAAAGTCAGATTTTTGCTGAAATTGTGACCCCGGGGCTTAGGGATTTTTTCAAAAAAATATTTTCTGCCGGTTAAGTTTTTGAGGGCTGATTTCTTGTCCTGTGATAAAAAGCCTTCTGTTTCGAGTGCCAAACCTTTCAGGAGAGCATTTTCAAGCTTTTGGCACCATTTTTGAGTGAATTGCCAAAAGTCAGATTTTTGCTGAAATTGTGACCCCGGGGCTTAGGGATTTTTTCAAAAAATATTTTCTGCCGGTTAAGTTTTTGAGGGCTGATTTCTTGTCCTGTGATAAAAAGCCTTCTGTTTCGAGTGCCAAACCTTTCAGGAGAGCATTTTCAAGCTTTTGGCACCATTTTTGAGTGAATTGCCAAAAAGCAGATTTTTGCTGAAATTGTGACCCCGGGGCTTAGGGATTTTTTCAAAAAAATATTTTCTGCCGGTTAAGTTTTTGAGGGCTGATTTCTTGTCCTGTGATAAAAAGCCTTCTGTTTCGAGTGCCAAACCTTTCAGGAGAGCATTTTCAAGCTTTTGGCACCATTTTTGAGTGAATTGCCAAAAGTCAGATTTTTGCTGAAATTGTGACCCCGGGGCTTAGGGATTTTTTCAAAAAAATATTTTCTGCCGGTTAAGTTTTTGAGGGCTGATTTCTTGTCCTGTGATAAAAAGCCTTCTGTTTCCATCACCAAAGCTTTCAGGGGATCATTTATAAGCTTCTGGCACCATTTTTGAGTGAATTGCCAAAAGTCAGATTTTTGCTGAAATTGTGACCCCGGGGCTTAGGGATTTTTTCAAAAAAATATTTTCTGCTGGTTAAGTTTTTGAGGGCTGATTTCTTGTCCTGTGATAAAAAGCCTTCTGTTTCCATCACCAAAGCTTTCAGGGGATCATTTATAAGCTTCTGGCACCATTTTTGAGTGAATTGCCAAAAGTCAGATTTTTGCTGAAATTGTGACCCCGGGGCTTAGGGATTTTTTCAAAAAAATATTTTCTGCCGGTTAAGTTTTTGAGGGCTGATTTCTTGTCCTGTGATAAAAAGCCTTCTGTTTCCATCACCAAAGCTTTCAGGGGATCATTTATAAGCTTCTGGCACCATTTTTGAGTGAATTGCCAAAAGTCAGATTTTTGCTGAAATTGTGACCCCGGGGCTTAGGGATTTTTTCAAAAAAATATTTTCTGCCGGTTAAGTTTTTGAGGGCTGATTTCTTGTCCTGTGATAAAAAGCCTTCTGTTTCGAGTGCCAAACCTTTCAGGAGAGCATTTTCAAGCTTTTGGCACCATTTTTGAGTGAATTGCCAAAAGTCAGATTTTTGCTGAAATTGTGACCCCGGGGCTTAGGGATTTTTTCAAAAAAATATTTTCTGCCGGTTAAGTTTTTGAGGGCTGATTTCTTGTCCTGTGATAAAAAGCCTTCTGTTTCGAGTGCCAAACCTTTCAGGAGAGCATTTTCAAGCTTTTGGCACCATTTTTGAGTGAATTGCCAAAAGTCAGATTTTTGCTGAAATTGTGACCCCGGGGCTTAGGGATTTTTTCAAAAAAATATTTTCTGCCGGTTAAGTTTTTGAGGGCTGATTTCTTGTCCTGTGATAAAAAGCCTTCTGTTTCGAGTGCCAAACCTTTCAGGAGAGCATTTTCAAGCTTCTGGCACCATTTTTGAGTGAATTGCCAAAAGTCAGATTTTTGCTGAAATTGTGACCCCGGGGCTTAGGGATTTTTTCAAAAAAATATTTTCTGCCGGTTAAGTTTTTGAGGGCTGATTTCTTGTCCTGTGATAAAAAGCCTTCTGTTTCGAGTGCCAAACCTTTCAGGAGAGCATTTTCAAGCTTCTGGCACCATTTTTGAGTGAATTGCCAAAAGTCAGATTTTTGCTGAAATTGTGACCCCGGGGCTTAGGGATTTTTTCAAAAAAATATTTTCTGCCGGTTAAGTTTTTGAGGGCTGATTTCTTGTCCTGTGATAAAAAGCCTTCTGTTTCGAGTGCCAAACCTTTCAGGAGAGCATTTTCAAGCTTTTGGCACCATTTTTGAGTGAATTGCCAAAAGTCAGATTTTTGCTGAAATTGTGACCCCGGGCCTTAGGGATTTTTTCAAAAAAATATTTTCTGCCGGTTAAGTTTTTGAGGGCTGATTTCTTGTCCTGTGATAAAAAGCCTTCTGTTTTGAGTGCCAAACCTTTCAGGAGAGCATTTTCAAGCTTTTGGCACCATTTTTGAGTGAATTGCCAAAAGTCAGATTTTTGCTGAAATTGTGACCCCGGGGCTTAGGGATTTTTTCAAAAAAATATTTTCTGCCGGTTAAGTTTTTGAGGGCTGATTTCTTGTCCTGTGATAAAAAGCCTTCTGTTTCGAGTGCCAAACCTTTCAGGAGAGCATTTTCAAGCTTTTGGCACCATTTTTGAGTGAATTGCCAAAAGTCAGATTTTTGCTGAAATTGTGACCCCGGGGCTTAGGGATTTTTTCAAAAAAATATTTTCTGCCGGTTAAGTTTTTGAGGGCTGATTTCTTGTCCTGTGATAAAAAGCCTTCTGTTTCCATCGCCAAAGCTTTCAGGGGATCATTTATAAGCTTTTGGCACCATTTTTGAGTGAATTGCCAAAAGTCAGATTTTTGCTGAAATTGTGACCCCGGGGCTTAGGGATTTTTTCAAAAAAATATTTTCTGCCGGTTAAGTTTTTGAGGGCTGATTTCTTGTCCTGTGATAAAAAGCCTTCTGTTTCCATCGCCAAACCTTTCAGGAGAGCATTTTCAAGCTTCTGGCACCATTTTTGAGTGAATTGCCAAAAATCAGATTTTTGCTGAAATTGTGACCCCGGGGCTTGGGGATTTTTTTCAAAAAAATATTTTCTGCCGGTTAAGTTTTTGAGGGCTGATTTCTTGTCCTGTGATAAAAAGCCTTCTGTTTCCATCGCCAAAGCTTTCAGGGGATCATTTGCAAGCTTCTGGCACCATTTTTGAGTGAATTGCCAAAAGTCAGATTTTTGCTGAAATTGTGACCCGGGGGTTAGGGATTTTTTTCAAAAAAATATTTTCTGCCGGTTAAGTTTTTGAGGGCTGATTTCTTGTCCTGTGATAAAAAGCCTTCTGTTTCGAGTGCCAAACCTTTCAGGAGAGCATTTTCAAGCTTTTGGCACCATTTTTGAGTGAATTGCCAAAAGTCAGATTTTTGCTGAAATTGTGACCCCGGGGCTTAGGGATTTTTTCAAAAAAATATTTTCTGCCGGTTAGGTTTTTGAGGGCTGATTTCTTGTCCTGTGATAAAAAGCCTTCTGTTTCCATCGCCAAAGCTTTCAGGAGAGCATTTTCAAGCTTTTGGCACCATTTTTGAGTGAATTGCCAAAAGTCAGATTTTTGCTGAAATTGTGACCCCGGGGCTTAGGGATTTTTTCAAAAAAATATTTTCTGCCGGTTAAGTTTTTGAGGGCTGATTTCTTGTCCTGTGATAAAAAGCCTTCTGTTTCGAGTTCCAAACCTTTCAGGAGAGCATTTTCAAGCTTTTGGCACCATTTTTGAGTGAATTGCCAAAAGTCAGATTTTTGCTGAAATTGTGACCCCGGGGCTTAGGGATTTTTTCAAAAAAATATTTTCTGCCGGTTAAGTTTTTGAGGGCTGATTTCTTGTCCTGTGATAAAAAGCCTTCTGTTTCGAGTGCCAAACCTTTCAGGAGAGCATTTTCAAGCTTCTGGCACCATTTTTGAGTGAATTGCCAAAAGTCAGATTTTTGCTGAAATTGTGACCCCGGGGCTTAGGGATTTTTTCAAAAAAATATTTTCTGCCGGTTAAGTTTTTGAGGGCTGATTTCTTGTCCTGTGATAAAAAGCCTTCTGTTTCGAGTGCCAAACCTTTCAGGAGAGCATTTTCAAGCTTTTGGCACCATTTTTGAGTGAATTGCCAAAAGTCAGATTTTTGCTGAAATTGTGACCCCGGGGCTTAGGGATTTTTTCAAAAAAATATTTTCTGCCGGTTAGGTTTTTGAGGGCTGATTTCTTGTCCTGTGATAAAAAGCCTTCTGTTTCCATCGCCAAAGCTTTCAGGAGAGCATTTTCAAGCTTTTGGCACCATTTTTGAGTGAATTGCCAAAAGTCAGATTTTTGCTGAAATTGTGACCCCGGGGCTTAGGGATTTTTTCAAAAAAATATTTTCTGCCGGTTAGGTTTTTGAGGGCTGATTTCTTGTCCTGTGATAAAAAGCCTTCTGTTTCGAGTGCCAAACCTTTCAGGAGAGCATTTTCAAGCTTTTGGCACCATTTTTGAGTGAATTGCCAAAAGTCAGATTTTTGCTGAAATTGTGACCCCGGGGCTTAGGGATTTTTTCAAAAAAATATTTTCTGCCGGTTAAGTTTTTGAGGGCTGATTTCTTGTCCTGTGATAAAAAGCCTTCTGTTTCGAGTTCCAAACCTTTCAGGAGAGCATTTTCAAGCTTTTGGCACCATTTTTGAGTGAATTGCCAAAAGTCAGATTTTTGCTGAAATTGTGACCCCGGGGCTTAGGGATTTTTTCAAAAAAATATTTTCTGCCGGTTAAGTTTTTGAGGGCTGATTTCTTGTCCTGTGATAAAAAGCCTTCTGTTTCGAGTGCCAAACCTTTCAGGAGAGCATTTGCAAGCTTCAGGCACCATTTTTGAGTGAATTGCCAAAAGTCAGATTTTTGCTGAAATTGTGACCCCGGGGCTTAGGGATTTTTTCAAAAAATATTTTCTGCCGGTTAAGTTTTTGAGGGCTGATTTCTTGTCCTGTGATAAAAAGCCTTCTGTTTCGAGTGCCAAACCTTTCAGGAGAGCATTTTCAAGCTTTTGGCACCATTTTTGAGTGAATTGCCAAAAGTCAGATTTTTGCTGAAATTGTGACCCCGGGGCTTAGGGATTTTTTCAAAAAAATATTTTCTGCCGGTTAAGTTTTTGAGGGCTGATTTCTTGTCCTGTGATAAAAAGCCTTCTGTTTCGAGTGCCAAACCTTTCAGGAGAGCATTTTCAAGCTTTTGGCACCATTTTTGAGTGAATTGCCAAAAGTCAGATTTTTGCTGAAATTGTGACCCCGGGGCTTAGGGATTTTTTCAAAAAAATATTTTCTGCCGGTTAAGTTTTTGAGGGCTGATTTCTTGTCCTGTGATAAAAAGCCTTCTGTTTCGAGTGCCAAACCTTTCAGGAGAGCATTTTCAAGCTTTTGGCACCATTTTTGAGTGAATTGCCAAAAGTCAGATTTTTGCTGAAATTGTGACCCCGGGGCTTAGGGATTTTTTCAAAAAAATATTTTCTGCCGGTTAAGTTTTTGAGGGCTGATTTCTTGTCCTGTGATAAAAAGCCTTCTGTTTCCATCGCCAAAGCTTTCAGGGATCATTTATAAGCTTTTGGCACCATTTTTGAGTGAATTGCCAAAAGTCAGATTTTTGCTGAAATTGTGACCCCGGGGCTTAGGGATTTTTTCAAAAAAATATTTTCTGCCGATTAAGTTTTTGAGGGCTGATTTCTTGTCCTGTGATAAAAAGCCTTCTGTTTCGAGTGCCAAACCTTTCAGGAGAGCATTTTCAAGCTTTTGGCACCATTTTTGAGTGAATTGCCAAAAGTCAGATTTTTGCTGAAATTGTGACCCCCGGGGCTTAGGGATTTTTTCAAAAAAATATTTTCTGCCGGTTAAGTTTTTGAGGGCTGATTTCTTGTCCTGTGATAAAAAGCCTTCTGTTTCGAGTGCCAAACCTTTCTGGAGAGCATTTTCAAGCTTTTGGCACCATTTTTGAGTGAATTGCCAAAAGTCAGATTTTTGCTGAAATTGTGACCCCGGGGCTTAGGGATTTTTTCAAAAAAAATTTTCTGCCGGTTAAGTTTTTGAGGGCTGATTTCTCGTCCTGTGATAAAAAGCCTTCTGTTTCCATCGCCAAAGCTTTCAGGGGATCATTTGCAAGCTTCTGGCACCATTTTTGAGTGAATTGCCAAAAGTCAGATTTTTGCTGAAATTGTGACCCCGGGGCTTAGGGATTTTTTCAAAAAAATATTTTCTGCCGGTTAAGTTTTTGAGGGCTGATTTCTTGTCCTGTGATAAAAAGCCTTCTGTTTCGAGTGCCAAACCTTTCAGGAGAGCATTTTCAAGCTTTTGGCACCATTTTTGAGTGAATTGCCAAAAGTCAGATTTTTGCTGAAATTGTGACCCGGGGCTTAGGGATTTTTTCAAAAAAATATTTTCTGCCGGTTAGGTTTTTGAGGGCTGATTTCTTGTCCTGTGATAAAAAGCCTTCTGTTTCCATCGCCAAAGCTTTCAGGAGAGCATTTTCAAGCTTTTGGCACCATTTTTGAGTGAATTGCCAAAAGTCAGATTTTTGCTGAAATTGTGACCCCGGGGCTTAGGGATTTTTTCAAAAAAATATTTTCTGCCGGTTAAGTTTTTGAGGGCTGATTTCTTGTCCTGTGATAAAAAGCCTTCTGTTTCGAGTGCCAAACCTTTCAGGAGAGCATTTTCAAGCTTTTGGCACCATTTTTGAGTGAATTGCCAAAAGTCAGATTTTTGCTGAAATTGTGACCCCGGGGCTTAGGGATTTTTTCAAAAAAATATTTTCTGCCGGTTAAGTTTTTGAGGGCTGATTTCTTGTCCTGTGATAAAAAGCCTTCTGTTTCGAGTTCCAAACCTTTCAGGAGAGCATTTTCAAGCTTTTGGCACCATTTTTGAGTGAATTGCCAAAAGTCAGATTTTTGCTGAAATTGTGACCCCGGGGCTTAGGGATTTTTTCAAAAAAATATTTTCTGCCGGTTAAGTTTTTGAGGGCTGATTTCTTGTCCTGTGATAAAAAGCCTTCTGTTTCGAGTGCCAAACCTTTCAGGAGAGCATTTTCAAGCTTCTGGCACCATTTTTGAGTGAATTGCCAAAAGTCAGATTTTTGCTGAAATTGTGACCCCGGGGCTTAGGGATTTTTCAAAAAAATATTTTCTGCCGGTTAAGTTTTTGAGGGCTGATTTCTTGTCCTGTGATAAAAAGCCTTCTGTTTCGAGTGCCAAACCTTTCAGGAGAGCATTTTCAAGCTTTTGGCACCATTTTTGAGTGAATTGCCAAAAGTCAGATTTTTGCTGAAATTGTGACCCCGGGGCTTAGGGATTTTTTCAAAAAAATATTTTCTGCCGGTTAAGTTTTTGAGGGCTGATTTCTTGTCCTGTGATAAAAAGCCTTCTGTTTCGAGTGCCAAACCTTTCAGGAGAGCATTTTCAAGCTTTTGGCACCATTTTTGAGTGAATTGCCAAAAGTCAGATTTTTGCTGAAATTGTGACCCCGGGGCTTAGGGATTTTTTCAAAAAAATATTTTCTGCCGGTTAAGTTTTTGAGGGCTGATTTCTTGTCCTGTGATAAAAAGCCTTCTGTTTCGAGTGCCAAACCTTTCTGGAGAGCATTTTCAAGCTTTTGGCACCATTTTTGAGTGAATTGCCAAAAGTCAGATTTTTGCTGAAATTGTGACCCCGGGGCTTAGGGATTTTTTCAAAAAAATATTTTCTGCCGGTTAAGTTTTTGAGGGCTGATTTCTTGTCCTGTGATAAAAAGCCTTCTGTTTCCATCGCCAAAGCTTTCAGGGGATCATTTATAAGCTTTTGGCACCATTTTTGAGTGAATTGCCAAAAGTCAGATTTTTGCTGAAATTGTGACCCCAGGGCTTAGGGATTTTTTCAAAAAAATATTTTCTGCCGGTTAAGTTTTTGAGGGCTGATTTCTTGTCCTGTGATAAAAAGCCTTCTGTTTCCATCGCCAAACCTTTCAGGAGAGCATTTTCAAGCTTCTGGCACCATTTTTGAGTGAATTGCCAAAAATCAGATTTTTGCTGAAATTGTGACCCCGGGGCTTGGGGATTTTTTCAAAAAAATATTTTCTGCCGGTTAAGTTTTTGAGGGCTGATTTCTTGTCCTGTGATAAAAAGCCTTCTGTTTCCATCGCCAAAGCTTTCAGGGGATCATTTGCAAGCTTCTGGCACCATTTTTGAGTGAATTGCCAAAAGTCAGATTTTTGCTGAAAGTGTGACCCGGGGGTTAGGGATTTTTTTCAAAAAAATATTTTCTGCCGGTTAAGTTTTTGAGGGCTGATTTCTTGTCCTGTGATAAAAAGCCTTCTGTTTCGAGTGCCAAACCTTTCAGGAGAGCATTTTCAAGCTTTTGGCACCATTTTTGAGTGAATTGCCAAAAGTCAGATTTTTGCTGAAATTGTGACCCCGGGGCTTAGGGATTTTTTCAAAAAAATATTTTCTGCCGGTTAAGTTTTTGAGGGCTGATTTCTTGTCCTGTGATAAAAAGCCTTCTGTTTCGAGTGCCAAACCTTTCAGGAGAGCATTTTCAAGCTTTTGGCACCATTTTTGAGTGAATTGCCAAAAGTCAGATTTTTGCTGAAATTGTGACCCCGGGGCTTAGGGATTTTTTCAAAAAAATATTTTCTGCCGATTAAGTTTTTGAGGGCTGATTTCTTGTCCTGTGATAAAAAGCCTTCTGTTTCGAGTGCCAAACCTTTCAGGAGAGCATTTTCAAGCTTTTGGCACCATTTTTGAGTGAATTGCCAAAAGTCAGATTTTTGCTGAAATTGTGACCCCGGGGCTTAGGGATTTTTTCAAAAAAATATTTTCTGCCGATTAAGTTTTTGAGGGCTGATTTCTTGTCCTGTGATAAAAAGCCTTCTGTTTCCATCGCCAAAGCTTTCAGGGGATCATTTGCAAGCTTCTGGCACCATTTTTGAGTGAATTGCCAAAAGTCAGATTTTTGCTGAAATTGT
This sequence comes from Podarcis bocagei, assembly GCF_964188305.1. NCBI lineage: Eukaryota > Metazoa > Chordata > Lepidosauria > Squamata > Lacertidae > Podarcis > Podarcis bocagei. The sequence continues at coordinate 25,275 of NW_027670126.1, forward strand.
GACCCGGGGGTTAGGGATTTTTTTCAAAAAAATATTTTCTGCCGGTTAAGTTTTTGAGGGCTGATTTCTTGTCCTGTGATAAAAAGCCTTCTGTTTCGAGTGCCAAACCTTTCAGGAGAGCATTTTCAAGCTTTTGGCACCATTTTTGAGTGAATTGCCAAAAGTCAGATTTTTGCTGAAATTGTGACCCCGGGGCTTAGGGATTTTTTCAAAAAAATATTTTCTGCCGGTTAAGTTTTTGAGGGCTGATTTCTTGTCCTGTGATAAAAAGCCTTCTGTTTCGAGTTCCAAACCTTTCAGGAGAGCATTTTCAAGCTTTTGGCACCATTTTTGAGTGAATTGCCAAAAGTCAGATTTTTGCTGAAATTGTGACCCCGGGGCTTAGGGATTTTTTCAAAAAAATATTTTCTGCCGGTTAAGTTTTTGAGGGCTGATTTCTTGTCCTGTGATAAAAAGCCTTCTGTTTCGAGTGCCAAACCTTTCAGGAGAGCATTTTCAAGCTTCTGGCACCATTTTTGAGTGAATTGCCAAAAGTCAGATTTTTGCTGAAATTGTGACCCCGGGGCTTAGGGATTTTTTCAAAAAAATATTTTCTGCCGGTTAAGTTTTTGAGGGCTGATTTCTTGTCCTGTGATAAAAAGCCTTCTGTTTCGAGTGCCAAACCTTTCAGGAGAGCATTTTCAAGCTTTTGGCACCATTTTTGAGTGAATTGCCAAAAGTCAGATTTTTGCTGAAATTGTGACCCCGGGGCTTAGGGATTTTTTCAAAAAAATATTTTCTGCCGGTTAAGTTTTTGAGGGCTGATTTCTTGTCCTGTGATAAAAAGCCTTCTGTTTCGAGTGCCAAACCTTTCAGGAGAGCATTTTCAAGCTTTTGGCACCATTTTGGAGTGAATTGCCAAAAGTCAGATTTTTGCTGAAATTGTGACCCCGGGGCTTAGGGATTTTTTCAAAAAAATATTTTCTGCCGGTTAAGTTTTTGAGGGCTGATTTCTTGTCCTGTGATAAAAAGCCTTCTGTTTCGAGTGCCAAACCTTTCAGGAGAGCATTTTCAAGCTTTTGGCACCATTTTTGAGTGAATTGCCAAAAGTCAGATTTTTGCTGAAATTGTGACCCCGGGGCTTAGGGATTTTTTCAAAAAAATATTTTCTGCCGGTTAAGTTTTTGAGGGCTGATTTCTTGTCCTGTGATAAAAAGCCTTCTGTTTCCATCGCCAAAGCTTTCAGGGGATCATTTATAAGCTTTTGGCACCATTTTTGAGTGAATTGCCAAAAGTCAGATTTTTGCTGAAATTGTGACCCCGGGGCTTAGGGATTTTTTCAAAAAAATATTTTCTGCCGGTTAAGTTTTTGAGGGCTGATTTCTTGTCCTGTGATAAAAAGCCTTCTGTTTCGAGTTCCAAACCTTTCAGGAGAGCATTTTCAAGCTTTTGGCACCATTTTTGAGTGAATTGCCAAAAGTCAGATTTTTGCTGAAATTGTGACCCCGGGGCTTAGGGATTTTTTCAAAAAAATATTTTCTGCCGGTTAAGTTTTTGAGGGCTGATTTCTTGTCCTGTGATAAAAAGCCTTCTGTTTCGAGTGCCAAACCTTTCAGGAGAGCATTTTCAAGCTTTTGGCACCATTTTTGAGTGAATTGCCAAAAGTCAGATTTTTGCTGAAATTGTGACCCCGGGGCTTAGGGATTTTTTCAAAAAAATATTTTCTGCCGGTTAAGTTTTTGAGGGCTGATTTCTTGTCCTGTGATAAAAAGCCTTCTGTTTCGAGTGCCAAACCTTTCAGGAGAGCATTTTCAAGCTTTTGGCACCATTTTTGAGTGAATTGCCAAAAGTCAGATTTTTGCTGAAATTGTGACCCCGGGCCTTAGGGATTTTTTCAAAAAAATATTTTCTGCCGGTTAAGTTTTTGAGGGCTGATTTCTTGTCCTGTGATAAAAAGCCTTCTGTTTCGAGTGCCAAACCTTTCAGGAGAGCATTTTCAAGCTTTTGGCACCATTTTTGAGTGAATTGCCAAAAGTCAGATTTTTGCTGAAATTGTGACCCCGGGGCTTAGGGATTTTTTCAAAAAAATATTTTCTGCCGGTTAAGTTTTTGAGGGCTGATTTCTTGTCCTGTGATAAAAAGCCTTCTGTTTCCATCGCCAAAGCTTTCATGGGATCATTTATAAGCTTCTGGCACCATTTTTGAGTGAATTGCCAAAAGTCAGATTTTTGCTGAAATTGTGACCCCGGGGCTTAGGGATTTTTTCAAAAAAATATTTTCTGCCGATTAAGTTTTTGAGGGCTGATTTCTTGTCCTGTGATAAAAAGCCTTCTGTTTCGAGTGCCAAACCTTTCAGGAGAGCATTTTCAAGCTTTTGGCACCATTTTTGAGTGAATTGCCAAAAGTCAGATTTTTGCTGAAATTGTGACCCCGGGGCTTAGGGAGTTTTTCAAAAAAATATTTCCTGCCGGTTAAGTTTTTGAGGGCTGATTTCTTGTCCTGTGATAAAAAGCCTTCTGTTTCCATCGCCAAACCTTTCAGGAGAGCATTTTCAAGCTTCTGGCACCATTTTTGAGTGAATTGCCAAAAGTCAGATTTTTGCTGAAATTGTGACCCCGGGGCTTGGGGATTTTTTCAAAAAAATATTTTCTGCCGGTTAAGTTTTTGAGGGCTGATTTCTTGTCCTGTGATAAAAAGCCTTCTGTTTCGAGTGCCAAACCTTTCAGGAGAGCATTTTCAAGCTTTTGGCACCATTTTTGAGTGAATTGCCAAAAGTCAGATTTTTGCTGAAATTGTGACCCCGGGGCTTAGGGATTTTTTCAAAAAAATATTTTCTGCCGGTTAAGTTTTTGAGGGCTGATTTCTTGTCCTGTGATAAAAAGCCTTCTGTTTCGAGTGCCAAACCTTTCAGGAGAGCATTTTCAAGCTTTTGGCACCATTTTGAGTGAATTGCCAAAAGTCAGATTTTTGCTGAAATTGTGACCCCGGGGCTTAGGGATTTTTTCAAAAAATATTTTCTGCCGGTTAAGTTTTTGAGGGCTGATTTCTTGTCCTGTGATAAAAAGCCTTCTGTTTCCATCGCCAAAGCTTTCAGGGGATCATTTGCAAGCTTCTGGCACCATTTTTGAGTGAATTGCCAAAAATCAGATTTTTGCTGAAATTGTGACCCCGGGGCTTAGGGATTTTTTCAAAAAATATTTTCTGCCGGTTAAGTTTTTGAGGGCTGATTTCTTGTCCTGTGATAAAAAGCCTTCTGTTTCGAGTGCCAAACCTTTCTGGAGAGCATTTTCAAGCTTTTGGCACCATTTTTGAGTGAATTGCCAAAAGTCAGATTTTTGCTGAAATTGTGACCCCGGGGCTTAGGGATTTTTTCAAAAAAATTTTTTCTGCCGGTTAAGTTTTTGAGGGCTGATTTCTCGTCCTGTGATAAAAAGCCTTCTGTTTCCATCACCAAAGCTTTCAGGGGATCATTTATAAGCTTCTGGCACCATTTTTGAGTGAATTGCCAAAAGTCAGATTTTTGCTGAAATTGTGACCCCGGGGCTTAGGGATTTTTTCAAAAAAATATTTTCTGCCGGTTAAGTTTTTGAGGGCTGATTTCTTGTCCTGTGATAAAAAGCCTTCTGTTTCCATCGCCAAACCTTTCAGGAGAGCATTTTCAAGCTTCTGGCACCATTTTTGAGTGAATTGCCAAAAATCAGATTTTTGCTGAAATTGTGACCCCGGGGCTTAGGGATTTTTTCAAAAAAATATTTTCTGCCGGTTAAGTTTTTGAGGGCTGATTTCTTGTCCTGTGATAAAAAGCCTTCTGTTTCCATCGTCAAAGCTTTCAGGGGATCATTTATAAGCTTCTGGCACCATTTTTGAGTGAATTGCCAAAAGTCAGATTTTTGCTGAAATTGTGACCCCGGGGCTTAGGGATTTTTTCAAAAAAATATTTTCTGCCGGTTAAGTTTTTGAGGGCTGATTTCTTGTCCTGTGATAAAAAGCCTTCTGTTTCCATCACCAAAGCTTTCAGGGGATCATTTATAAGCTTCTGGCACCATTTTTGTGTGAATTGCCAAAAGTCAGATTTTTGCTGAAATTGTGACCCCGGGGCTTAGGGAATTTTTCAAAAAAATATTTTCTGCCGGTTAAGTTTTTGAGGGCTGATTTCTTGTCCTGTGATAAAAAGCCTTCTGTTTCGAGTGCCAAACCTTTCAGGAGAGCATTTTCAAGCTTTGGCACCATTTTTGAGTGAATTGCCAAAAGTCAGATTTTTGCTGAAATTGTGACCCCGGGGCTTAGGGATTTTTTCAAAAAAATATTTTCTGCTGGTTAAGTTTTTGAGGGCTGATTTCTTGTCCTGTGATAAAAAGCCTTCTGTTTCGAGTGCCAAACCTTTCAGGAGAGCATTTTCAAGCTTTTGGCACCATTTTTGAGTGAATTGCCAAAAGTCAGATTTTTGCTGAAATTGTGACCCCGGGGCTTAGGGATTTTTTCAAAAAATATTTTCTGCCGGTTAAGTTTTTGAGGGCTGATTTCTTGTCCTGTGATAAAAAGCCTTCTGTTTCGAGTGCCAAACCTTTCAGGAGAGCATTTTCAAGCTTTTGGCACCATTTTTGAGTGAATTGCCAAAAGTCAGATTTTTGCTGAAATTGTGACCCCGGGGCTTAGGGATTTTTTCAAAAAAATATTTTCTGCCGGTTAAGTTTTTGAGGGCTGATTTCTTGTCCTGTGATAAAAAGCCTTCTGTTTCGAGTGCCAAACCTTTCAGGAGAGCATTTTCAAGCTTTTGGCACCATTTTGGAGTGAATTGCCAAAAGTCAGATTTTTGCTGAAATTGTGACCCCGGGGCTTAGGGATTTTTCAAAAAAATATTTTCTGCCGGTTAAGTTTTTGAGGGCTGATTTCTTGTCCTGTGATAAAAAGCCTTCTGTTTCGAGTGCCAAACCTTTCAGGAGAGCATTTTCAAGCTTTTGGCACCATTTTTGAGTGAATTGCCAAAAGTCAGATTTTTGCTGAAATTGTGACCCCGGGGCTTAGGGATTTTTTCAAAAAATATTTTCTGCTGGTTAAGTTTTTGAGGGCTGATTTCTTGTCCTGTGATAAAAAGCCTTCTGTTTCCATCACCAAAGCTTTCAGGGGATCATTTATAAGCTTCTGGCACCATTTTTGAGTGAATTGCCAAAAGTCAGATTTTTGCTGAAATTGTGACCCCGGGGCTTAGGGATTTTTTCAAAAAAATATTTTCTGCCGGTTAAGTTTTTGAGGGCTGATTTCTTGTCCTGTGATAAAAAGCCTTCTGTTTCGAGTGCCAAACCTTTCAGGAGAGCATTTTCAAGCTTTTGGCACCATTTTTGAGTGAATTGCTTAGGGATTTTTTCAAAAAAATATTTTCTGCCGGTTAAGTTTTTGAGGGCTGATTTCTTGTCCTGTGATAAAAAGCCTTCTGTTTCGAGTGCCAAACCTTTCAGGAGAGCATTTTCAAGCTTTTGGCACCATTTTTGAGTGAATTGCCAAAAGTCAGATTTTGCTGAAATTGTGACCCCGGGGCTTAGGGATTTTTTCAAAAAAATATTTTCTGCCGGTTAAGTTTTTGAGGGCTGATTTCTTGTCCTGTGATAAAAAGCCTTCTGTTTCCATCGCCAAAGCTTTCAGGGGATCATTTGCAAGCTTCTGGCACCATTTTTGAGTGAATTGCCAAAAGTCAGATTTTTGCTGAAATTGTGACCCCGGGGCTTAGGGATTTTTTCAAAAAAATATTTTCTGCCGGTTAAGTTTTTGAGGGCTGATTTCTTGTCCTGTGATAAAAAGCCTTCTGTTTCGAGTTCCAAACCTTTCAGGAGAGCATTTTCAAGCTTTTGGCACCATTTTTGAGTGAATTGCCAAAAGTCAGATTTTTGCTGAAATTGTGACCCTGGGGCTTAGGGATTTTTTCAAAAAAATATTTTCTGCCGGTTAAGTTTTTGAGGGCTGATTTCTTGTCCTGTGATAAAAAGCCTTCTGTTTCGAGTGCCAAACCTTTCAGGAGAGCATTTTCAAGCTTTTGGCACCATTTTTGAGTGAATTGCCAAAAGTCAGATTTTTGCTGAAATTGTGACCCCGGGGCTTAGGGATTTTTTCAAAAAAATATTTTCTGCCGGTTAAGTTTTTGAGGGCTGATTTCTTGTCCTGTGATAAAAAGCCTTCTGTTTCGAGTGCCAAACCTTTCAGGAGAGCATTTTCAAGCTTTTGGCACCATTTTTGAGTGAATTGCCAAAAGTCAGATTTTTGCTGAAATTGTGACCCCGGGGCTTAGGGATTTTTCAAAAAAATATTTTCTGCCGGTTAAGTTTTGAGGGCTGATTTCTTGTCCTGTGATAAAAAGCCTTCTGTTTCGAGTGCCGAACCTTTCAGGAGAGCATTTTCAAGCTTTTGGCACCATTTTTGAGTGAATTGCCAAAAGTCAGATTTTTGCTGAAATTGTGACCCCGGGGCTTAGGGATTTTTTCAAAAAATATTTTCTGCCGGTTAAGTTTTTGAGGGCTGATTTCTTGTCCTGTGATAAAAAGCCTTCTGTTTCGAGTGCCAAACCTTTCAGGAGAGCATTTTCAAGCTTTTGGCACCATTTTTGAGTGAATTGCCAAAAGTCAGATTTTTGCTGAAATTGTGACCCCGGGGCTTAGGGATTTTTTCAAAAAAATATTTTCTGCCGGTTAAGTTTTTGAGGGCTGATTTCTTGTCCTGTGATAAAAAGCCTTCTGTTTCGAGTGCCAAACCTTTCAGGAGAGCATTTTCAAGCTTTTGGCACCATTTTTGAGTGAATTGCCAAAAGTCAGATTTTTGCTGAAATTGTGACCCCGGGGCTTAGAGATTTTTTCAAAAAAATATTTTCTGCCGGTTAAGTTTTTGAGGGCTGATTTCTTGTCCTGTGATAAAAAGCCTTCTGTTTCGAGTTCCAAACCTTTCAGGAGAGCATTTTCAAGCTTTTGGCACCATTTTTGAGTGAATTGCCAAAAGTCAGATTTTTGCTGAAATTGTGACCCCGGGGCTTAGGGATTTTTTCAAAAAAATATTTTCTGCCGGTTAAGTTTTTGAGGGCTGATTTCTTGTCCTGTGATAAAAAGCCTTCTGTTTCGAGTGCCAAACCTTTCAGGAGAGCATTTTCAAGCTTTTGGCACCATTTTTGAGTGAATTGCCAAAAGTCAGATTTTTGCTGAAATTGTGACCCCGGGGCTTAGGGATTTTTTCAAAAAAATATTTTCTGCCGGTTAAGTTTTTGAGGGCTGATTTCTTGTCCTGTGATAAAAAGCCTTCTGTTTCCATCACCAAAGCTTTCAGGGGATCATTTATAAGCTTCTGGCACCATTTTTGAGTGAATTGCCAAAAGTCAGATTTTTGCTGAAATTGTGACCCCGGGGCTTAGGGATTTTTTCAAAAAAATATTTTCTGCCGGTTAAGTTTTTGAGGGCTGATTTCTTGTCCTGTGATAAAAAGCCTTCTGTTTCGAGTGCCAAACCTTTCAGGAGAGCATTTTCAAGCTTTTGGCACCATTTTTGAGTGAATTGCCAAAAGTCAGATTTTTGCTGAAATTGTGACCCCGGGGCTTAGGGATTTTTTCAAAAAAATATTTTCTGCTGGTTAAGTTTTTGAGGGCTGATTTCTTGTCCTGTGATAAAAAGCCTTCTGTTTCCATCACCAAAGCTTTCAGGGGATCATTTATAAGCTTCTGGCACCATTTTTGAGTGAATTGCCAAAAGTCAGATTTTTGCTGAAATTGTGACCCCGGGGATTAGGGATTTTTTCAAAAAAATATTTTCTGCCGGTTAAGTTTTTGAGGGCTGATTTCTTGTCCTGTGATAAAAAGCCTTCTTCTGTTTCGAGTTCCAAACCTTTCAGGAGAGCATTTTCAAGCTTTTGGCACCATTTTTGAGTGAATTGCCAAAAGTCAGATTTTTGCTGAAATTGTGACCCCGGGGCTTAGGGATTTTTTCAAAAAAATATTTTCTGCCGGTTAAGTTTTTGAGGGCTGATTTCTTGTCCTGTGATAAAAAGCCTTCTGTTTCGAGTGCCAAACCTTTCAGGAGAGCATTTTCAAGCTTTTGGCACCATTTTTGAGTGAATTGCCAAAAGTCAGATTTTTGCTGAAATTGTGACCCCGGGGCTTAGGGATTTTTTCAAAAAATATTTTCTGCCGGTTAAGTTTTTGAGGGCTGATTTCTTGTCCTGTGATAAAAAGCCTTCTGTTTCGAGTTCCAAACCTTTCAGGAGAGCATTTTCAAGCTTTTGGCACCATTTTTGAGTGAATTGCCAAAAGTCAGATTTTTGCTGAAATTGTGACCCCGGGGCTTAGGGATTTTTTCAAAAAAATATTTTCTGCCGGTTAAGTTTTTGAGGGCTGATTTCTTGTCCTGTGATAAAAAGCCTTCTGTTTCGAGTGCCAAACCTTTCAGGAGAGCATTTTCAAGCTTTTGGCACCATTTTTGAGTGAATTGCCAAAAGTCAGATTTTTGCTGAAATTGTGACCCCGGGGCTTAGGGATTTTTTCAAAAAAATATTTTCTGCCGGTTAAGTTTTTGAGGGCTGATTTCTTGTCCTGTGATAAAAAGCCTTCTGTTTCCATCACCAAAGCTTTCAGGGGATCATTTATAAGCTTCTGGCACCATTTTTGAGTGAATTGCCAAAAGTCAGATTTTTGCTGAAATTGTGACCCCGGGGCTTAGGGATTTTTTCAAAAAAATATTTTCTGCCGGTTAAGTTTTTGAGGGCTGATTTCTTGTCCTGTGATAAAAAGCCTTCTGTTTCGAGTGCCAAACCTTTCAGGAGAGCATTTTCAAGCTTTTGGCACCATTTTTGAGTGAATTGCCAAAAGTCAGATTTTTGCTGAAATTGTGACCCCGGGGCTTAGGGATTTTTTCAAAAAAATATTTTCTGCTGGTTAAGTTTTTGAGGGCTGATTTCTTGTCCTGTGATAAAAAGCCTTCTGTTTCCATCACCAAAGCTTTCAGGGGATCATTTATAAGCTTCTGGCACCATTTTTGAGTGAATTGCCAAAAGTCAGATTTTTGCTGAAATTGTGACCCCGGGGATTAGGGATTTTTTCAAAAAAATATTTTCTGCCGGTTAAGTTTTTGAGGGCTGATTTCTTGTCCTGTGATAAAAAGCCTTCTGTTTCGAGTTCCAAACCTTTCAGGAGAGCATTTTCAAGCTTTTGGCACCATTTTTGAGTGAATTGCCAAAAGTCAGATTTTTGCTGAAATTGTGACCCCGGGGCTTAGGGATTTTTTCAAAAAAATATTTTCTGCCGGTTAAGTTTTTGAGGGCTGATTTCTTGTCCTGTGATAAAAAGCCTTCTGTTTCGAGTGCCAAACCTTTCAGGAGAGCATTTTCAAGCTTTTGGCACCATTTTTGAGTGAATTGCCAAAAGTCAGATTTTTGCTGAAATTGTGACCCCGGGGCTTAGGGATTTTTTCAAAAAAATATTTTCTGCCGGTTAAGTTTTTGAGGGCTGATTTCTTGTCCTGTGATAAAAAGCCTTCTGTTTCCATCGCCAAAGCTTTCAGGGGATCATTTGCAAGCTTCTGGCACCATTTTTGAGTGAATTGCCAAAAGTCAGATTTTTGCTGAAATTGTGACCCCGGGGCTTAGGGATTTTTTCAAAAAAATATTTTCTGCCGGTTAAGTTTTTGAGGGCTGATTTCTTGTCCTGTGATAAAAAGCCTTCTGTTTCGAGTGCCAAACCTTTCAGGAGAGCATTTTCAAGCTTTTGGCACCATTTTTGAGTGAATTGCCAAAAGTCAGATTTTTGCTGAAATTGTGACCCCGGGGCTTAGGGATTTTTTCAAAAAAATATTTTCTGCCGGTTAAGTTTTTGAGGGCTGATTTCTTGTCCTGTGATAAAAAGCCTTCTGTTTCGAGTTCCAAACCTTTCAGGAGAGCATTTTCAAGCTTTTGGCACCATTTTTGAGTGAATTGCCAAAAGTCAGATTTTTGCTGAAATTGTGACCCTGGGGCTTAGGGATTTTTTCAAAAAAATATTTTCTGCCGGTTAAGTTTTTGAGGGCTGATTTCTTGTCCTGTGATAAAAAGCCTTCTGTTTCGAGTGCCAAACCTTTCAGGAGAGCATTTTCAAGCTTTTGGCACCATTTTTGAGTGAATTGCCAAAAGTCAGATTTTTGCTGAAATTGTGACCCCGGGGCTTAGGGATTTTTTCAAAAAAATATTTTCTGCCGGTTAAGTTTTTGAGGGCTGATTTCTTGTCCTGTGATAAAAAGCCTTCTGTTTCGAGTGCCAAACCTTTCAGGAGAGCATTTTCAAGCTTTTGGCACCATTTTTGAGTGAATTGCCAAAAGTCAGATTTTTGCTGAAATTGTGACCCCGGGGCTTAGGGATTTTTTCAAAAAAATATTTTCTGCCGGTTAAGTTTTTGAGGGCTGATTTCTTGTCCTGTGATAAAAAGCCTTCTGTTTCGAGTGCCAAACCTTTCAGGAGAGCATTTTCAAGCTTTTGGCACCATTTTGGAGTGAATTGCCAAAAGTCAGATTTTTGCTGAAATTGTGACCCCGGGGCTTAGGGATTTTTTCAAAAAAATATTTTCTGCCGGTTAAGTTTTTGAGGGCTGATTTCTTGTCCTGTGATAAAAAGCCTTCTGTTTCGAGTGCCAAACCTTTCAGGAGATCATTTATAAGCTTCTGGCACCATTTTTGAGTGAATTGCCAAAAGTCAGATTTTTGCTGAAATTGTGACCCCGGGGCTTAGGGATTTTTTCAAAAAAATATTTTCTGCCGGTTAAGTTTTTGAGGGCTGATTTCTTGTCCTGTGATAAAAAGCCTTCTGTTTCCATCACCAAAGCTTTCAGGGGATCATTTATAAGCTTCTGGCACCATTTTTGAGTGAATTGCCAAAAGTCAGATTTTTGCTGAAATTGTGACCCCGGGGCTTAGGGATTTTTTCAAAAAAATATTTTCTGCCGGTTAAGTTTTTGAGGGCTGATTTCTTGTCCTGTGATAAAAAGCCTTCTGTTTCGAGTGCCGAACCTTTCAGGAGAGCATTTTCAAGCTTTTGGCACCATTTTTGAGTGAATTGCCAAAAGTCAGATTTTTGCTGAAATTGTGACCCCGGGGCTTAGGGATTTTTTCAAAAAAATATTTTCTGCCGGTTAAGTTTTTGAGGGCTGATTTCTTGTCCTGTGATAAAAAGCCTTCTGTTTCGAGTGCCAAACCTTTCAGGAGAGCATTTTCAAGCTTTTGGCACCATTTTTGAGTGAATTGCCAAAAGTCAGATTTTTGCTGAAATTGTGACCCCGGGGCTTAGGGATTTTTTCAAAAAAATATTTTCTGCCGGTTAAGTTTTTGAGGGCTGATTTCTTGTCCTGTGATAAAAAGCCTTCTGTTTCGAGTGCCAAACCTTTCAGGAGAGCATTTTCAAGCTTTTGGCACCATTTTTGAGTGAATTGCCAAAAGTCAGATTTTTGCTGAAATTGTGACCACGGGGCTTAGAGATTTTTTCAAAAAAATATTTTCTGCCGGTTAAGTTTTTGAGGGCTGATTTCTTGTCCTGTGATAAAAAGCCTTCTGTTTCGAGTTCCAAACCTTTCAGGAGAGCATTTTCAAGCTTTTGGCACCATTTTTGAGTGAATTGCCAAAAGTCAGATTTTTGCTGAAATTGTGACCCCGGGGCTTAGGGATTTTTTCAAAAAAATATTTTCTGCCGGTTAAGTTTTTGAGGGCTGATTTCTTGTCCTGTGATAAAAAGCCTTCTGTTTCGAGTGCCAAACCTTTCAGGAGAGCATTTTCAAGCTTTTGGCACCATTTTTGAGTGAATTGCCAAAAGTCAGATTTTTGCTGAAATTGTGACCCCGGGGCTTAGGGATTTTTTCAAAAAAATATTTTCTGCCGGTTAAGTTTTTGAGGGCTGATTTCTTGTCCTGTGATAAAAAGCCTTCTGTTTCCATCACCAAAGCTTTCAGGGGATCATTTATAAGCTTCTGGCACCATTTTTGAGTGAATTGCCAAAAGTCAGATTTTTGCTGAAATTGTGACCCCGGGGCTTAGGGATTTTTTCAAAAAATATTTTCTGCCGGTTAAGTTTTTGAGGGCTGATTTCTTGTCCTGTGATAAAAAGCCTTCTGTTTCGAGTGCCAAACCTTTCAGGAGAGCATTTTCAAGCTTTTGGCACCATTTTTGAGTGAATTGCCAAAAGTCAGATTTTTGCTGAAATTGTGACCCCGGGGCTTAGGGATTTTTTCAAAAAAATATTTTCTGCTGGTTAAGTTTTTGAGGGCTGATTTCTTGTCCTGTGATAAAAAGCCTTCTGTTTCCATCACCAAAGCTTTCAGGGGATCATTTATAAGCTTCTGGCACCATTTTTGAGTGAATTGCCAAAAGTCAGATTTTTGCTGAAATTGTGACCCCGGGGATTAGGGATTTTTTCAAAAAAATATTTTCTGCCGGTTAAGTTTTTGAGGGCTGATTTCTTGTCCTGTGATAAAAAGCCTTCTGTTTCGAGTTCCAAACCTTTCAGGAGAGCATTTTCAAGCTTTTGGCACCATTTTTGAGTGAATTGCCAAAAGTCAGATTTTTGCTGAAATTGTGACCCCGGGGCTTAGGGATTTTTTCAAAAAAATATTTTCTGCCGGTTAAGTTTTTGAGGGCTGATTTCTTGTCCTGTGATAAAAAGCCTTCTGTTTCGAGTGCCAAACCTTTCAGGAGAGCATTTTCAAGCTTTTGGCACCATTTTGAGTGAATTGCCAAAAGTCAGATTTTTGCTGAAATTGTGACCCCGGGGCTTAGGGATTTTTTCAAAAAAATATTTTCTGCCGGTTAAGTTTTTGAGGGCTGATTTCTTGTCCTGTGATAAAAAGCCTTCTGTTTCGAGTTCCAAACCTTTCAGGAGAGCATTTTCAAGCTTTTGGCACCATTTTTGAGTGAATTGCCAAAAGTCAGATTTTTGCTGAAATTGTGACCCCGGGGCTTAGGGATTTTTTCAAAAAAATATTTTCTGCCGGTTAAGTTTTTGAGGGCTGATTTCTTGTCCTGTGATAAAAAGCCTTCTGTTTCGAGTGCCAAACCTTTCAGGAGAGCATTTTCAAGCTTTTGGCACCATTTTTGAGTGAATTGCCAAAAGTCAGATTTTTGCTGAAATTGTGACCCCGGGGCTTAGGGATTTTTTCAAAAAAATATTTTCTGCCGGTTAAGTTTTTGAGGGCTGATTTCTTGTCCTGTGATAAAAAGCCTTCTGTTTCCATCACCAAAGCTTTCAGGGGATCATTTATAAGCTTCTGGCACCATTTTTGAGTGAATTGCCAAAAGTCAGATTTTTGCTGAAATTGTGACCCCGGGGCTTAGGGATTTTTTCAAAAAAATATTTTCTGCCGGTTAAGTTTTTGAGGGCTGATTTCTTGTCCTGTGATAAAAAGCCTTCTGTTTCGAGTGCCAAACCTTTCAGGAGAGCATTTTCAAGCTTTTGGCACCATTTTTGAGTGAATTGCCAAAAGTCAGATTTTTGCTGAAATTGTGACCCCGGGGCTTAGGGATTTTTTCAAAAAAATATTTTCTGCTGGTTAAGTTTTTGAGGGCTGATTTCTTGTCCTGTGATAAAAAGCCTTCTGTTTCCATCACCAAAGCTTTCAGGGGATCATTTATAAGCTTCTGGCACCATTTTTGAGTGAATTGCCAAAAGTCAGATTTTTGCTGAAATTGTGACCCCGGGGATTAGGGATTTTTTCAAAAAAATATTTTCTGCCGGTTAAGTTTTTGAGGGCTGATTTCTTGTCCTGTGATAAAAAGCCTTCTGTTTCGAGTTCCAAACCTTTCAGGAGAGCATTTTCAAGCTTTTGGCACCATTTTTGAGTGAATTGCCAAAAGTCAGATTTTTGCTGAAATTGTGACCCCGGGGCTTAGGGATTTTTTCAAAAAAATATTTTCTGCCGGTTAAGTTTTTGAGGGCTGATTTCTTGTCCTGTGATAAAAAGCCTTCTGTTTCGAGTGCCAAACCTTTCAGGAGAGCATTTTCAAGCTTTTGGCACCATTTTTGAGTGAATTGCCAAAAGTCAGATTTTTGCTGAAATTGTGACCCCGGGGCTTAGGGATTTTTTCAAAAAAATATTTTCTGCCGGTTAAGTTTTTGAGGGCTGATTTCTTGTCCTGTGATAAAAAGCCTTCTGTTTCCATCGCCAAAGCTTTCAGGGGATCATTTGCAAGCTTCTGGCACCATTTTTGAGTGAATTGCCAAAAGTCAGATTTTTGCTGAAATTGTGACCCCGGGGCTTAGGGATTTTTTCAAAAAAATATTTTCTGCCGGTTAAGTTTTTGAGGGCTGATTTCTTGTCCTGTGATAAAAAGCCTTCTGTTTCGAGTGCCAAACCTTTCAGGAGAGCATTTTCAAGCTTTTGGCACCATTTTTGAGTGAATTGCCAAAAGTCAGATTTTTGCTGAAATTGTGACCCCGGGGCTTAGGGATTTTTTCAAAAAAATATTTTCTGCCGGTTAAGTTTTTGAGGGCTGATTTCTTGTCCTGTGATAAAAAGCCTTCTGTTTCGAGTTCCAAACCTTTCAGGAGAGCATTTTCAAGCTTTTGGCACCATTTTTGAGTGAATTGCCAAAAGTCAGATTTTTGCTGAAATTGTGACCCTGGGGCTTAGGGATTTTTTCAAAAAAATATTTTCTGCCGGTTAAGTTTTTGAGGGCTGATTTCTTGTCCTGTGATAAAAAGCCTTCTGTTTCGAGTGCCAAACCTTTCAGGAGAGCATTTTCAAGCTTTTGGCACCATTTTTGAGTGAATTGCCAAAAGTCAGATTTTTGCTGAAATTGTGACCCCGGGGCTTAGGGATTTTTTCAAAAAAATATTTTCTGCCGGTTAAGTTTTTGAGGGCTGATTTCTTGTCCTGTGATAAAAAGCCTTCTGTTTCGAGTGCCAAACCTTTCAGGAGAGCATTTTCAAGCTTTTGGCACCATTTTTGAGTGAATTGCCAAAAGTCAGATTTTTGCTGAAATTGTGACCCCGGGGCTTAGGGATTTTTTCAAAAAAATATTTTCTGCCGGTTAAGTTTTTGAGGGCTGATTTCTTGTCCTGTGATAAAAAGCCTTCTGTTTCGAGTGCCAAACCTTTCAGGAGAGCATTTTCAAGCTTTTGGCACCATTTTGGAGTGAATTGCCAAAAGTCAGATTTTTGCTGAAATTGTGACCCCGGGGCTTAGGGATTTTTTCAAAAAAATATTTTCTGCCGGTTAAGTTTTTGAGGGCTGATTTCTTGTCCTGTGATAAAAAGCCTTCTGTTTCGAGTGCCAAACCTTTCAGGAGAGCATTTTCAAGCTTTTGGCACCATTTTTGAGTGAATTGCCAAAAGTCAGATTTTTGCTGAAATTGTGACCCCGGGGCTTAGGGATTTTTTCAAAAAAATATTTTCTGCCGGTTAAGTTTTTGAGGGCTGATTTCTTGTCCTGTGATAAAAAGCCTTCTGTTTCGAGTTCCAAACCTTTCAGGAGAGCATTTTCAAGCTTTTGGCACCATTTTTGAGTGAATTGCCAAAAGTCAGATTTTTGCTGAAATTGTGACCCTGGGGCTTAGGGATTTTTTCAAAAAAATATTTTCTGCCGGTTAAGTTTTTGAGGGCTGATTTCTTGTCCTGTGATAAAAAGCCTTCTGTTTCGAGTGCCAAACCTTTCAGGAGAGCATTTTCAAGCTTTTGGCACCATTTTTGAGTGAATTGCCAAAAGTCAGATTTTTGCTGAAATTGTGACCCCGGGGCTTAGGGATTTTTTCAAAAAAATATTTTCTGCCGGTTAAGTTTTTGAGGGCTGATTTCTTGTCCTGTGATAAAAAGCCTTCTGTTTCGAGTGCCAAACCTTTCAGGAGAGCATTTTCAAGCTTTTGGCACCATTTTTGAGTGAATTGCCAAAAGTCAGATTTTTGCTGAAATTGTGACCCCGGGGCTTAGGGATTTTTTCAAAAAAATATTTTCTGCCGGTTAAGTTTTTGAGGGCTGATTTCTTGTCCTGTGATAAAAAGCCTTCTGTTTCGAGTGCCAAACCTTTCAGGAGAGCATTTTCAAGCTTTTGGCACCATTTTGGAGTGAATTGCCAAAAGTCAGATTTTTGCTGAAATTGTGACCCCGGGGCTTAGGGATTTTTTCAAAAAAATATTTTCTGCCGGTTAAGTTTTTGAGGGCTGATTTCTTGTCCTGTGATAAAAAGCCTTCTGTTTCGAGTGCCAAACCTTTCAGGAGAGCATTTTCAAGCTTTTGGCACCATTTTTGAGTGAATTGCCAAAAGTCAGATTTTTGCTGAAATTGTGACCCCGGGGCTTAGAGATTTTTTCAAAAAAATATTTTCTGCCGGTTAAGTTTTTGAGGGCTGATTTCTTGTCCTGTGATAAAAAGCCTTCTGTTTCGAGTTCCAAACCTTTCAGGAGAGCATTTTCAAGCTTTTGGCACCATTTTTGAGTGAATTGCCAAAAGTCAGATTTTTGCTGAAATTGTGACCCCGGGGCTTAGGGATTTTTTCAAAAAAATATTTTCTGCCGGTTAAGTTTTTGAGGGCTGATTTCTTGTCCTGTGATAAAAAGCCTTCTGTTTCGAGTGCCAAACCTTTCAGGAGAGCATTTTCAAGCTTTTGGCACCATTTTTGAGTGAATTGCCAAAAGTCAGATTTTTGCTGAAATTGTGACCCCGGGGCTTAGGGATTTTTTCAAAAAAATATTTTCTGCCGGTTAAGTTTTTGAGGGCTGATTTCTTGTCCTGTGATAAAAAGCCTTCTGTTTCCATCACCAAAGCTTTCAGGGGATCATTTATAAGCTTCTGGCACCATTTTTGAGTGAATTGCCAAAAGTCAGATTTTTGCTGAAATTGTGACCCCGGGGCTTAGGGATTTTTTCAAAAAAATATTTTCTGCCGGTTAAGTTTTTGAGGGCTGATTTCTTGTCCTGTGATAAAAAGCCTTCTGTTTCGAGTGCCAAACCTTTCAGGAGAGCATTTTCAAGCTTTTGGCACCATTTTTGAGTGAATTGCCAAAAGTCAGATTTTTGCTGAAATTGTGACCCCGGGGCTTAGGGATTTTTTCAAAAAAATATTTTCTGCTGGTTAAGTTTTTGAGGGCTGATTTCTTGTCCTGTGATAAAAAGCCTTCTGTTTCCATCACCAAAGCTTTCAGGGGATCATTTATAAGCTTCTGGCACCATTTTTGAGTGAATTGCCAAAAGTCAGATTTTTGCTGAAATTGTGACCCCGGGGATTAGGGATTTTTTCAAAAAAATATTTTCTGCCGGTTAAGTTTTTGAGGGCTGATTTCTTGTCCTGTGATAAAAAGCCTTCTGTTTCGAGTTCCAAACCTTTCAGGAGAGCATTTTCAAGCTTTTGGCACCATTTTTGAGTGAATTGCCAAAAGTCAGATTTTTGCTGAAATTGTGACCCCGGGGCTTAGGGATTTTTTCAAAAAAATATTTTCTGCCGGTTAAGTTTTTGAGGGCTGATTTCTTGTCCTGTGATAAAAAGCCTTCTGTTTCGAGTGGCAAACCTTTCAGGAGAGCATTTTCAAGCTTTTGGCACCATTTTTGAGTGAATTGCCAAAAGTCAGATTTTTGCTGAAATTGTGACCCCGGGGCTTAGGGATTTTTTCAAAAAAATATTTTCTGCCGGTTAAGTTTTTGAGGGCTGATTTCTTGTCCTGTGATAAAAAGCCTTCTGTTTCCATCACCAAAGCTTTCAGGGGATCATTTATAAGCTTCTGGCACCATTTTTGAGTGAATTGCCAAAAGTCAGATTTTTGCTGAAATTGTGACCCCGGGGCTTAGGGATTTTTTCAAAAAAATATTTTCTGCTGGTTAAGTTTTTGAGGGCTGATTTCTTGTCCTGTGATAAAAAGCCTTCTGTTTCCATCACCAAAGCTTTCAGGGGATCATTTATAAGCTTCTGGCACCATTTTTGAGTGAATTGCCAAAAGTCAGATTTTTGCTGAAATTGTGACCCCGGGGCTTAGGGATTTTTTCAAAAAAATATTTTCTGCCGGTTAAGTTTTTGAGGGCTGATTTCTTGTCCTGTGATAAAAAGCCTTCTGTTTCGAGTGCCAAACCTTTCAGGAGAGCATTTTCAAGCTTTTGGCACCATTTTTGAGTGAATTGCCAAAAGTCAGATTTTTGCTGAAATTGTGACCCCGGGGCTTAGGGATTTTTTCAAAAAAATATTTTCTGCCGGTTAAGTTTTTGAGGGCTGATTTCTTGTCCTGTGATAAAAAGCCTTCTGTTTCGAGTTCCAAACCTTTCAGGAGAGCATTTTCAAGCTTTTGGCACCATTTTTGAGTGAATTGCCAAAAGTCAGATTTTTGCTGAAATTGTGACCCCGGGGCTTAGGGATTTTTTCAAAAAAATATTTTCTGCCGGTTAAGTTTTTGAGGGCTGATTTCTTGTCCTGTGATAAAAAGCCTTCTGTTTCCATCGCCAAAGCTTTCAGGGGATCATTTGCAAGCTTCTGGCACCATTTTTGAGTGAATTGCCAAAAGTCAGATTTTTGCTGAAATTGTGACCCCGGGGCTTAGGGATTTTTTCAAAAAAATATTTTCTGCCGGTTAAGTTTTTGAGGGCTGATTTCTTGTCCTGTGATAAAAAGCCTTCTGTTTCGAGTGCCAAACCTTTCAGGAGAGCATTTTCAAGCTTTTGGCACCATTTATGAGTGAATTGCCAAAAGTCAGATTTTTGCTGAAATTGTGACCCCGGGGCTTAGGGATTTTTTCAAAAAAATATTTTCTGCCGGTTAAGTTTTTGAGGGCTGATTTCTTGTCCTGTGATAAAAAGCCTTCTGTTTCCATCACCAAAGCTTTCAGGGGATCATTTATAAGCTTCTGGCACCATTTTTGAGTGAATTGCCAAAAGTCAGATTTTTGCTGAAATTGTGACCCCGGGGCTTAGGGATTTTTTCAAAAAAATATTTTCTGCCGGTTAAGTTTTTGAGGGCTGATTTCTTGTCCTGTGATAAAAAGCCTTCTGTTTCGAGTGCCAAACCTTTCAGGAGAGCATTTTCAAGCTTTTGGCACCATTTTTGAGTGAATTGCCAAAAGTCAGATTTTTGCTGAAATTGTGACCCCGGGGCTTAGGGATTTTTTCAAAAAAATATTTTCTGCTGGTTAAGTTTTTGAGGGCTGATTTCTTGTCCTGTGATAAAAAGCCTTCTGTTTCCATCACCAAAGCTTTCAGGGGATCATTTATAAGCTTCTGGCACCATTTTTGAGTGAATTGCCAAAAGTCAGATTTTTGCTGAAATTGTGACCCCGGGGATTAGGGATTTTTTCAAAAAAATATTTTCTGCCGGTTAAGTTTTTGAGGGCTGATTTCTTGTCCTGTGATAAAAAGCCTTCTGTTTCGAGTTCCAAACCTTTCAGGAGAGCATTTTCAAGCTTTTGGCACCATTTTTGAGTGAATTGCCAAAAGTCAGATTTTTGCTGAAATTGTGACCCCGGGGCTTAGGGATTTTTTCAAAAAAATATTTTCTGCCGGTTAAGTTTTTGAGGGCTGATTTCTTGTCCTGTGATAAAAAGCCTTCTGTTTCGAGTGCCAAACCTTTCAGGAGAGCATTTTCAAGCTTTTGGCACCATTTTTGAGTGAATTGCCAAAAGTCAGATTTTTGCTGAAATTGTGACCCCGGGGCTTAGGGATTTTTTCAAAAAAATATTTTCTGCCGGTTAAGTTTTTGAGGGCTGATTTCTTGTCCTGTGATAAAAAGCCTTCTGTTTCCATCACCAAAGCTTTCAGGGGATCATTTATAAGCTTCTGGCACCATTTTTGAGTGAATTGCCAAAAGTCAGATTTTTGCTGAAATTGTGACCCCGGGGCTTAGGGATTTTTTCAAAAAAATATTTTCTGCTGGTTAAGTTTTTGAGGGCTGATTTCTTGTCCTGTGATAAAAAGCCTTCTGTTTCCATCACCAAAGCTTTCAGGGGATCATTTATAAGCTTCTGGCACCATTTTTGAGTGAATTGCCAAAAGTCAGATTTTTGCTGAAATTGTGACCCCGGGGCTTAGGGATTTTTTCAAAAAAATATTTTCTGCCGGTTAAGTTTTTGAGGGCTGATTTCTTGTCCTGTGATAAAAAGCCTTCTGTTTCGAGTGCCAAACCTTTCAGGAGAGCATTTTCAAGCTTTTGGCACCATTTTTGAGTGAATTGCCAAAAGTCAGATTTTTGCTGAAATTGTGACCCCGGGGCTTAGGGATTTTTTCAAAAAAATATTTTCTGCCGGTTAAGTTTTTGAGGGCTGATTTCTTGTCCTGTGATAAAAAGCCTTCTGTTTCGAGTTCCAAACCTTTCAGGAGAGCATTTTCAAGCTTTTGGCACCATTTTTGAGTGAATTGCCAAAAGTCAGATTTTTGCTGAAATTGTGACCCCGGGGCTTAGGGATTTTTTCAAAAAAATATTTTCTGCCGGTTAAGTTTTTGAGGGCTGATTTCTTGTCCTGTGATAAAAAGCCTTCTGTTTCGAGTGCCAAACCTTTCAGGAGAGCATTTTCAAGCTTTTGGCACCATTTTTGAGTGAATTGCCAAAAGTCAGATTTTTGCTGAAATTGTGACCCCGGGCCTTAGGGATTTTTTCAAAAAAATATTTTCTGCCGGTTAAGTTTTTGAGGGCTGATTTCTTGTCCTGTGATAAAAAGCCTTCTGTTTCGAGTGCCAAACCTTTCAGGAGAGCATTTTCAAGCTTTTGGCACCATTTTTGAGTGAATTGCCAAAAGTCAGATTTTTGCTGAAATTGTGACCCCGGGGCTTAGGGATTTTTTCAAAAAAATATTTTCTGCCGGTTAAGTTTTTGAGGGCTGATTTCTTGTCCTGTGATAAAAAGCCTTCTGTTTCGAGTGCCAAACCTTTCAGGAGAGCATTTTCAAGCTTTTGGCACCATTTTTGAGTGAATTGCCAAAAGTCAGATTTTTGCTGAAATTGTGACCCCGGGGCTTAGGGATTTTTTCAAAAAAATATTTTCTGCCGGTTAAGTTTTTGAGGGCTGATTTCTTGTCCTGTGATAAAAAGCCTTCTGTTTCCATCGTCAAAGCTTTCAGGGGATCATTTATAAGCTTCTGGCACCATTTTTGAGTGAATTGCCAAAAGTCAGATTTTTGCTGAAATTGTGACCCCGGGGCTTAGGGATTTTTTCAAAAAAATATTTTCTGCTGGTTAAGTTTTTGAGGGCTGATTTCTTGTCCTGTGATAAAAAGCCTTCTGTTTCCATCACCAAAGCTTTCAGGGGATCATTTATAAGCTTCTGGCACCATTTTTGAGTGAATTGCCAAAAGTCAGATTTTTGCTGAAATTGTGACCCCGGGGCTTAGGGATTTTTTCAAAAAAATATTTTCTGCCGGTTAAGTTTTTGAGGGCTGATTTCTTGTCCTGTGATAAAAAGCCTTCTGTTTCGAGTGCCAAACCTTTCAGGAGAGCATTTTCAAGCTTTTGGCACCATTTTTGAGTGAATTGCCAAAAGTCAGATTTTTGCTGAAATTGTGACCCCGGGGCTTAGGGATTTTTTCAAAAAAATATTTTCTGCCGGTTAAGTTTTTGAGGGCTGATTTCTTGTCCTGTGATAAAAAGCCTTCTGTTTCGAGTTCCAAACCTTTCAGGAGAGCATTTTCAAGCTTTTGGCACCATTTTTGAGTGAATTGCCAAAAGTCAGATTTTTGCTGAAATTGTGACCCCGGGGCTTAGGGATTTTTTCAAAAAAATATTTTCTGCCGGTTAAGTTTTTGAGGGCTGATTTCTTGTCCTGTGATAAAAAGCCTTCTGTTTCGAGTGCCAAACCTTTCAGGAGAGCATTTTCAAGCTTTTGGCACCATTTTTGAGTGAATTGCCAAAAGTCAAATTTTTGCTGAAATTGTGACCCCGGGCCTTAGGGATTTTTTCAAAAAAATATTTTCTGCCGGTTAAGTTTTTGAGGGCTGATTTCTTGTCCTGTGATAAAAAGCCTTCTGTTTCGAGTGCCAAACCTTTCAGGAGAGCATTTTCAAGCTTTTGGCACCATTTTTGAGTGAATTGCCAAAAGTCAGATTTTTGCTGAAATTGTGACCCCGGGGCTTAGGGATTTTTTCAAAAAAATATTTTCTGCCGGTTAAGTTTTTGAGGGCTGATTTCTTGTCCTGTGATAAAAAGCCTTCTGTTTCGAGTGCCAAACCTTTCAGGAGAGCATTTTCAAGCTTTTGGCACCATTTTTGAGTGAATTGCCAAAAGTCAGATTTTTGCTGAAATTGTGACCCCGGGGCTTAGGGATTTTTTCAAAAAATATTTTCTGCCGGTTAAGTTTTTGAGGGCTGATTTCTTGTCCTGTGATAAAAAGCCTTCTGTTTCCATCGTCAAAGCTTTCAGGGGATCATTTATAAGCTTCTGGCACCATTTTTGAGTGAATTGCCAAAAGTCAGATTTTTGCTGAAATTGTGACCCCGGGGCTTAGGGATTTTTTCAAAAAAATATTTTCTGCCGGTTAAGTTTTTGAGGGCTGATTTCTTGTCCTGTGATAAAAAGCCTTCTGTTTCCATCACCAAAGCTTTCAGGGGATCATTTATAAGCTTCTGGCACCATTTTTGAGTGAATTGCCAAAAGTCAGATTTTTGCTGAAATTGTGACCCCGGGGCTTAGGGATTTTTTCAAAAAAATATTTTCTGCCGGTTAAGTTTTTGAGGGCTGATTTCTTGTCCTGTGATAAAAAGCCTTCTGTTTCCATCACCAAAGCTTTCAGGGGATCATTTATAAGCTTCTGGCACCATTTTTGAGTGAATTGCCAAAAGTCAGATTTTTGCTGAAATTGTGACCCCGGGGCTTAGGGATTTTTTCAAAAAAATATTTTCTGCCGGTTAAGTTTTTGAGGGCTGATTTCTTGTCCTGTGATAAAAAGCCTTCTGTTTCCATCGTCAAAGCTTTCAGGGGATCATTTATAAGCTTCTGGCACCATTTTTGAGTGAATTGCCAAAAGTCAGATTTTTGCTGAAATTGTGACCCCGGGGCTTAGGGATTTTTTCAAAAAAATATTTTCTGCCGGTTAAGTTTTTGAGGGCTGATTTCTTGTCCTGTGATAAAAAGCCTTCTGTTTCCATCACCAAAGCTTTCAGGGGATCATTTATAAGCTTCTGGCACCATTTTTGAGTGAATTGCCAAAAGTCAGATTTTTGCTGAAATTGTGACCCCGGGGCTTAGGGATTTTTTCAAAAAAATATTTTCTGCCGGTTAAGTTTTTGAGGGCTGATTTCTTGTCCTGTGATAAAAAGCCTTCTGTTTCGAGTGCCAAACCTTTCAGGAGAGCATTTTCAAGCTTTTGGCACCATTTTTGAGTGAATTGCCAAAAGTCAGATTTTTGCTGAAATTGTGACCCCGGGGCTTAGGGATTTTTTCAAAAAAAATATTTTCTGCTGGTTAAGTTTTTGAGGGCTGATTTCTTGTCCTGTGATAAAAAGCCTTCTGTTTCCATCACCAAAGCTTTCAGGGGATCATTTATAAGCTTCTGGCACCATTTTTGAGTGAATTGCCAAAAGTCAGATTTTTGCTGAAATTGTGACCCCGGGGCTTAGGGATTTTTTCAAAAAAATATTTTCTGCCGGTTAAGTTTTTGAGGGCTGATTTCTTGTCCTGTGATAAAAAGCCTTCTGTTTCGAGTGCCAAACCTTTCAGGAGAGCATTTTCAAGCTTTTGGCACCATTTTTGAGTGAATTGCCAAAAGTCAGATTTTTGCTGAAATTGTGACCCCGGGGCTTAGGGATTTTTTCAAAAAAATATTTTCTGCCGGTTAAGTTTTTGAGGGCTGATTTCTTGTCCTGTGATAAAAAGCCTTCTGTTTCCATCACCAAAGCTTTCAGGGGATCATTTATAAGCTTCTGGCACCATTTTTGAGTGAATTGCCAAAAGTCAGATTTTTGCTGAAATTGTGACCCCGGGGCTTAGGGATTTTTTCAAAAAAATATTTTCTGCCGGTTAAGTTTTTGAGGGCTGATTTCTTGTCCTGTGATAAAAAGCCTTCTGTTTCGAGTGCCAAACCTTTCAGGAGAGCATTTTCAAGCTTTTGGCACCATTTTGGAGTGAATTGCCAAAAGTGTGATTTTTGCTGAAATTGTGACCCCGGGGCTTAGGGATTTTTTTTAAAAAATATTTTCTGCCGGTTAAGTTTTTGAGGGCTGATTTCTTGTCCTGTGATAAAAAGCCTTCTGTTTCCATCGTCAAAGCTTTCAGGGGATCATTTATAAGCTTCTGGCACCATTTTTGAGTGAATTGCCAAAAGTCAGATTTTTGCTGAAATTGTGACCCCGGGGCTTAGGGATTTTTTCAAAAAAATATTTTCTGCCGGTTAAGTTTTTGAGGGCTGATTTCTTGTCCTGTGATAAAAAGCCTTCTGTTTCCATCACCAAAGCTTTCAGGGGATCATTTATAAGCTTCTGGCACCATTTTTGAGTGAATTGCCAAAAGTCAGATTTTTGCTGAAATTGTGACCCCGGGGCTTAGGGATTTTTTCAAAAAAATATTTTCTGCCGGTTAAGTTTTTGAGGGCTGATTTCTTGTCCTGTGATAAAAAGCCTTCTGTTTCGAGTGCCAAACCTTTCAGGAGAGCATTTTCAAGCTTTTGGCACCATTTTTGAGTGAATTGCCAAAAGTCAGATTTTTGCTGAAATTGTGACCCCGGGGCTTAGGGATTTTTTCAAAAAAAATATTTTCTGCTGGTTAAGTTTTTGAGGGCTGATTTCTTGTCCTGTGATAAAAAGCCTTCTGTTTCCATCACCAAAGCTTTCAGGGGATCATTTATAAGCTTCTGGCACCATTTTTGAGTGAATTGCCAAAAGTCAGATTTTTGCTGAAATTGTGACCCCGGGGCTTAGGGATTTTTTCAAAAAAATATTTTCTGCCGGTTAAGTTTTTGAGGGCTGATTTCTTGTCCTGTGATAAAAAGCCTTCTGTTTCGAGTGCCAAACCTTTCAGGAGAGCATTTTCAAGCTTTTGGCACCATTTTTGAGTGAATTGCCAAAAGTCAGATTTTTGCTGAAATTGTGACCCCGGGGCTTAGGGATTTTTTCAAAAAAATATTTTCTGCCGGTTAAGTTTTTGAGGGCTGATTTCTTGTCCTGTGATAAAAAGCCTTCTGTTTCCATCGCCAAAGCTTTCAGGGGATCATTTATAAGCTTCTGCCACCATTTTTGAGTGAATTGCCAAAAGTCAGATTTTTGCTGAAATTGTGACCCCGGGGTTTAGGGATTTTTTCAAAAAAATATTTTCTGCCGGTTAAGTTTTTGAGGGCTGATTTCTTGTCCTGTGATAAAAAGCCTTCTGTTTCCATCACCAAAGCTTTCAGGGGATCATTTATAAGCTTCTGGCACCATTTTTGAGTGAATTGCCAAAAGTCAGATTTTTGCTGAAATTGTGACCCCGGGGCTTAGGGATTTTTTCAAAAAAATATTTTCTGCCGGTTAAGTTTTTGAGGGCTGATTTCTTGTCCTGTGATAAAAAGCCTTCTGTTTCGAGTGCCAAACCTTTCAGGAGAGCATTTTCAAGCTTTTGGCACCATTTTTGAGTGAATTGCCAAAAGTCAGATTTTTGCTGAAATTGTGACCCCGGGGCTTAGGGATTTTTTCAAAAAAATATTTTCTGCCGGTTAAGTTTTTGAGGGCTGATTTCTTGTCCTGTGATAAAAAGCCTTCTGTTTCCATCGTCAAAGCTTTCAGGGGATCATTTATAAGCTTCTGGCACCATTTTTGAGTGAATTGCCAAAAGTCAGATTTTTGCTGAAATTGTGACCCCGGGGCTTAGGGATTTTTTCAAAAAAATATTTTCTGCCGGTTAAGTTTTTGAGGGCTGATTTCTTGTCCTGTGATAAAAAGCCTTCTGTTTCCATCACCAAAGCTTTCAGGGGATCATTTATAAGCTTCTGGCACCATTTTTGAGTGAATTGCCAAAAGTCAGATTTTTGCTGAAATTGTGACCCCGGGGCTTAGGGATTTTTTCAAAAAAATATTTTCTGCCGGTTAAGTTTTTGTGGGCTGATTTCTTGTCCTGTGATAAAAAGCCTTCTGTTTCGAGTGCCAAACCTTTCAGGAGAGCATTTTCAAGCTTTTGGCACCATTTTTGAGTGAATTGCCAAAAGTCAGATTTTTGCTGAAATTGTGACCCCGGGGCTTAGGGATTTTTTCAAAAAAAATATTTTCTGCTGGTTAAGTTTTTGAGGGCTGATTTCTTGTCCTGTGATAAAAAGCCTTCTGTTTCCATCACCAAAGCTTTCAGGGGATCATTTATAAGCTTCTGGCACCATTTTTGAGTGAATTGCCAAAAGTCAGATTTTTGCTGAAATTGTGACCCCGGGGCTTAGGGATTTTTTCAAAAAAATATTTTCTGCCGGTTAAGTTTTTGAGGGCTGATTTCTTGTCCTGTGATAAAAAGCCTTCTGTTTCGAGTGCCAAACCTTTCAGGAGAGCATTTTCAAGCTTTTGGCACCATTTTTGAGTGAATTGCCAAAAGTCAGATTTTTGCTGAAATTGTGACCCCGGGGCTTAGGGATTTTTTCAAAAAAATATTTTCTGCCGGTTAAGTTTTTGAGGGCTGATTTCTTGTCCTGTGATAAAAAGCCTTCTGTTTCGAGTTCCAAAGCTTTCAGGAGAGCATTTTCAAGCTTTTGGCACCATTTTTGAGTGAATTGCCAAAAGTCAGATTTTTGCTGAAATTGTGACCCCGGGGCTTAGGGATTTTTTCAAAAAAATATTTTCTGCCGGTTAAGTTTTTGAGGGCTGATTTCTTGTCCTGTGATAAAAAGCCTTCTGTTTCGAGTGCCAAACCTTTCAGGAGAGCATTTTCAAGCTTTTGGCACCATTTTTGAGTGAATTGCCAAAAGTCAGATTTTTGCTGAAATTGTGACCCCGGGGCTTAGGGATTTTTTCAAAAAAATATTTTCTGCCGGTTAAGTTTTTGAGGGCTGATTTCTTGTCCTGTGATAAAAAGCCTTCTGTTTCGAGTGCCAAACCTTTCAGGAGAGCATTTTCAAGCTTTTGGCACCATTTTTGAGTGAATTGCCAAAAGTCAGATTTTTGCTGAAATTGTGACCCCGGGGCTTAGGGATTTTTTCAAAAAAATATTTTCTGCCGGTTAAGTTTTTGAGGGCTGATTTCTTGTCCTGTGATAAAAAGCCTTCTGTTTCCATCACCAAAGCTTTCAGGGGATCATTTATAAGCTTCTGGCACCATTTTTGAGTGAATTGCCAAAAGTCAGATTTTTGCTGAAATTGTGACCCCGGGGCTTAGGGATTTTTTCAAAAAAATATTTTCTGCCGGTTAAGTTTTTGAGGGCTGATTTCTTGTCCTGTGATAAAAAGCCTTCTGTTTCGAGTGCCAAACCTTTCAGGAGAGCATTTTCAAGCTTTTGGCACCATTTTTGAGTGAATTGCCAAAAGTCAGATTTTTGCTGAAATTGTGACCCCGGGGCTTAGGGATTTTTTCAAAAAAATATTTTCTGCCGGTTAAGTTTTTGAGGGCTGATTTCTTGTCCTGTGATAAAAAGCCTTCTGTTTCGAGTTCCAAACCTTTCAGGAGAGCATTTTCAAGCTTTTGGCACCATTTTTGAGTGAATTGCCAAAAGTCAGATTTTTGCTGAAATTGTGACCCCGGGGCTTAGGGATTTTTTCAAAAAAATATTTTCTGCCGGTTAAGTTTTTGAGGGCTGATTTCTTGTCCTGTGATAAAAAGCCTTCTGTTTCGAGTGCCAAACCTTTCAGGAGAGCATTTTCAAGCTTCTGGCACCATTTTTGAGTGAATTGCCAAAAGTCAGATTTTTGCTGAAATTGTGACCCCGGGGCTTAGGGATTTTTTCAAAAAAATATTTTCTGCCGGTTAAGTTTTTGAGGGCTGATTTCTTGTCCTGTGATAAAAAGCCTTCTGTTTCGAGTGCCAAACCTTTCAGGAGAGCATTTTCAAGCTTTTGGCACCATTTTTGAGTGAATTGCCAAAAGTCAGATTTTTGCTGAAATTGTGACCCCGGGGCTTAGGGATTTTTTCAAAAAAATTTTTTCTGCCGGTTAAGTTTTTGAGGGCTGATTTCTCGTCCTGTGATAAAAAGCCTTCTGTTTCCATCACCAAAGCATTCAGGGGATCATTTATAAGCTTCTGGCACCATTTTTGAGTGAATTGCCAAAAGTCACATTTTTGCTGAAATTGTGACCCCGGGGCTTAGGGATTTTTTCAAAAAAATATTTTCTGCCGGTTAAGTTTTTGAGGGCTGATTTCTTGTCCTGTGATAAAAAGCCTTCTGTTTCCATCGCCAAACCTTTCAGGAGAGCATTTTCAAGCTTCTGGCACCATTTTTGAGTGAATTGCCAAAAATCAGATTTTTGCTGAAATTGTGACCCCGGGGCTTGGGGATTTTTTCAAAAAAATATTTTCTGCCGGTTAAGTTTTTGAGGGCTGATTTCTTGTCCTGTGATAAAAAGCCTTCTGTTTCCATCGCCAAAGCTTTCAGGGGATCATTTGCAAGCTTCTGGCACCATTTTTGAGTGAATTGCCAAAAGTCAGATTTTTGCTGAAATTGTGACCCGGGGGTTAGGGATTTTTTTCAAAAAAATATTTTCTGCCGGTTAAGTTTTTGAGGGCTGATTTCTTGTCCTGTGATAAAAAGCCTTCTGTTTCGAGTGCCAAACCTTTCAGGAGAGCATTTTCAAGCTTTTGGCACCATTTTTGAGTGAATTGCCAAAAGTCAGATTTTTGCTGAAATTGTGACCCCGGGGCTTAGGGATTTTTTCAAAAAAATATTTTCTGCCGGTTAGGTTTTTGAGGGCTGATTTCTTGTCCTGTGATAAAAAGCCTTCTGTTTCCATCGCCAAAGCTTTCAGGAGAGCATTTTCAAGCTTTTGGCACCATTTTTGAGTGAATTGCCAAAAGTCAGATTTTTGCTGAAATTGTGACCCCGGGGCTTAGGGATTTTTTCAAAAAAATATTTTCTGCCGGTTAAGTTTTTGAGGGCTGATTTCTTGTCCTGTGATAAAAAGCCTTCTGTTTCGAGTGCCAAACCTTTCAGGAGAGCATTTTCAAGCTTTTGGCACCATTTTTGAGTGAATTGCCAAAAGTCAGATTTTTGCTGAAATTGTGACCCCGGGGCTTAGGGATTTTTTCAAAAAATTTTTTTCTGCCGGTTAAGTTTTTGAGGGCTGATTTCTGGTCCTGTGATAAAAAGCCTTCTGTTTCGAGTGCCAAACCTTTCAGGAGAGCATTTTCAAGCTTTTGGCACCATTTTTGAGTGAATTGCCAAAAGTCAGATTTTTGCTGAAATTGTGACCCCGGGGCTTAGGGATTTTTTCAAAAAAATATTTTCTGCCGGTTAAGTTTTTGAGGGCTGATTTCTTGTCCTGTGATAAAAAGCCTTCTGTTTCGAGTGCCAAACCTTTCAGGGGATCATTTATAAGCTTCTGGCACCATTTTTGAGTGAATTGCCAAAAGTCAGATTTTTGCTGAAATTGTGACCCCGGGGCTTAGGGATTTTTTCAAAAAAATATTTTCTACCGGTTAAGTTTTTGAGGGCTGATTTCTTGTCCTGTGATAAAAAGCCTTCTGTTTCCATCGCCAAAGCTTTCAGGGGATCATTTATAAGCTTCTGGCACCATTTTTGAGTGAATTGCCAAAAGTCAGATTTTTGCTGAAATTGTGACCCCGGGGCTTAGGGATTTTTTCAAAAAAATATTTTCTGCCGGTTAAGTTTTTGAGGGCTGATTTCTTGTCCTGTGATAAAAAGCCTTCTGTTTCGAGTGCCAAAGCTTTCAGGGGATCATTTATAAGCTTCTGGCACCATTTTTGAGTGAATTGCCAAAAAGCAGATTTTTGCTGAAATTGTGACCCCGGGGCTTAGGGATTTTTTCAAAAAAATATTTTCTGCCGGTTAAGTTTTTGAGGGCTGATTTCTTGTCCTGTGATAAAAAGCCTTCTGTTTCGAGTGCCAAACCTTTCAGGAGAGCATTTTCAAGCTTTTGGCACCATTTTTGAGTGAATTGCCAAAAGTCAGATTTTTGCTGAAATTGTGACCCCGGGGCTTAGGGATTTTTTCAAAAAAATATTTTCTGCCGGTTAAGTTTTTGAGGGCTGATTTCTGGTCATGTGATAAAAAGCCTTCTGTTTCCATCGCCAAAGCTTTCAGGGGATCATTTATAAGCTTCTGGCACCATTTTTGAGTGAATTGCCAAAAGTCAGATTTTTGCTGAAATTGTGACCCCGGGGCTTAGGGATTTTTTCAAAAAAATATTTTCTGCCGGTTAAGTTTTTGAGGGCTGATTTCTTGTCCTGTGATAAAAAGCCTTCTGTTTCGAGTGCCAAACCTTTCAGGAGAGCATTTTCAAGCTTCTGGCACCATTTTTGAGTGAATTGCCAAAAGTCAGATTTTTGCTGAAATTGTGACCCCGGGGTTTAGGGATTTTTTCAAAAAAATATTTTCTGCCGGTTAAGTTTTTGAGGGCTGATTTCTTGTCCTGTGATAAAAAGCCTTCTGTTTCCATCGCCAAAGCTTTCAGGGGATCATTTATAAGCTTCTGGCACCATTTTTGAGTGAATTGCCAAAAGTCAGATTTTTGTGACCCCGGGGCTTAGGGATTTTTTCAAAAAAATATTTTCTGCCGGTTAAGTTTTTGAGGGCTGATTTCTTGTCCTGTGATAAAAAGCCTTCTGTTTCCATCGCCAAAGCTTTCAGGGGATCATTTGTAAGCTTCTGCCACCATTTTTGAGTGAATTGCCAAAAGTCAGATTTTTGCTGAAATTGTGACCCCGGGGCTTAGGGATTTTTTCAAAAAAATATTTTCTGCCGGTTAAGTTTTTGAGGGCTGATTTCTTGTCCTGTGATAAAAAGCCTTCTGTTTCCATCGCCAAAGCTTTCAGGGATCATTTATAAGCTTCTGGCACCATTTTTGAGTGAATTGCCAAAAGTCAGATTTTTGCTGAAATTGTGACCCCGGGGCTTAGGGATTTTTTCAAAAAATATTTTCTGCCGGTTAAGTTTTTGAGGCTGATTTCTTGTCCTGTGATAAAAAGCCTTCTGTTTCGAGTGCCAAACCTTTCAGGAGAGCATTTTCAAGCTTTTGGCACCATTTTTGAGTGAATTGCCAAAAGTCAGATTTTTGCTGAAATTGTGACCCCGGGGCTTAGGGATTTTTCAAAAAAATATTTTCTGCCGGTTAAGTTTTTGAGGGCTGATTTCTTGTCCTGTGATAAAAAGCCTTCTGTTTCAAGTGCCAAACCTTTCAGGAGAGCATTTTCAAGCTTTTGGCACCATTTTTGAGTGAATTGCCAAAAGTCAGATTTTTGCTGAAATTGTGACCCCGGGGCTTAGGGATTTTTTCAAAAAATATTTTCTGCCGGTTAAGTTTTTGAGGGCTGATTTCTTGTCCTGTGATAAAAAGCCTTCTGTTTCGAGTGCCAAACCTTTCAGGAGAGCATTTCAAGCTTTTGGCACCGTTTTTGA
This sequence comes from Podarcis bocagei, assembly GCF_964188305.1. Taxonomy (NCBI): domain Eukaryota; kingdom Metazoa; phylum Chordata; class Lepidosauria; order Squamata; family Lacertidae; genus Podarcis; species Podarcis bocagei. Next base: position 56,627 of record NW_027670126.1, read on the forward strand.
GTGAATTGCCAAAAGTCAGATTTTTGCTGAAATTGTGACCCCGGGGCTTAGGGATTTTTTCAAAAAAATATTTTCTGCCCGTTAAGTTTTTGAGGGCTGATTTCTTGTCCTGTGATAAAAAGCCTTCTGTTTCGAGTTCCAAACCTTTCAGGAGAGCATTTTCAAGCTTTTGGCACCATTTTTGAGTGAATTGCCAAAAGTCAGATTTTTGCTGAAATTGTGACCCCGGGGCTTAGGGATTTTTTCAAAAAAATATTTTCTGCCGGTTAAGTTTTTGAGGGCTGATTTCTTGTCCTGTGATAAAAAGCCTTCTGTTTCGAGTGCCAAACCTTTCAGGAGAGCATTTTCAAGCTTTTGGCACCATTTTTGAGTGAATTGCCAAAAGTCAGATTTTTGCTGAAATTGTGACCCCGGGGCTTAGGGATTTTTTCAAAAAAATATTTTCTGCCGGTTAAGTTTTTGAGGGCTGATTTCTTGTCCTGTGATAAAAAGCCTTCTGTTTCCATCGCCAAAGCTTTCAGGGGATCATTTATAAGCTTCTGGCACATTTTTGAGTGAATTGCCAAAAGTCAGATTTTTGCTGAAATTGTGACCCCGGGGCTTAGGGATTTTTTTCAAAAAAATAATTTCTGCCGGTTAAGTTTTTGAGGGCTGATTTCTTGTCCTGTGATAAAAAGCCTTCTGTTTCGAGTGCCAAACCTTTCAGGAGAGCATTTTCAAGCTTTTGGCACCATTTTGGAGTGAATTGCCAAAAGTCAGATTTTTGCTGAAATTGTGACCCCGGGGCTTAGGGATCTTTTCAAAAAAATATTTTCTGCCGGTTAAGTTTTTGAGGGCTGATTTCTTGTCCTGTGATAAAAAGCCTTCTGTTTCGAGTGCCAAACCTTTCAGGGGATCATTTATAAGCTTCTGGCACCATTTTTGAGTGAATTGCCAAAAGTCAGATTTTTGCTGAAATTGTGACCCCGGGGCTTAGGGATTTTTTCAAAAAAATATTTTCTGCCGGTTAAGTTTTTGAGGGCTGATTTCTTGTCCTGTGATAAAAAGCCTTCTGTTTCGAGTGCCAAAGCTTTCAGGGGATCATTTATAAGCTTCTGGCACCATTTTTGAGTGAATTGCCAAAAAGCAGATTTTTGCTGAAATTGTGACCCCGGGGCTTAGGGATTTTTTCAAAAAAATATTTTCTGCCGGTTAAGTTTTTGAGGGCTGATTTCTTGTCCTGTGATAAAAAGCCTTCTGTTTCGAGTGCCAAACCTTTCAGGAGAGCATTTTCAAGCTTTTGGCACCATTTTGAGTGAATTGCCAAAAGTCAGATTTTTGCTGAAATTGTGACCCCGGGGCTTAGGGATTTTTTCAAAAAAATATTTTCTGCCGGTTAAGTTTTTGAGGGCTGATTTCTGGTCATGTGATAAAAAGCCTTCTGTTTCCATCGCCAAAGCTTTCAGGGGATCATTTATAAGCTTCTGGCACCATTTTTGAGTGAATTGCCAAAAGTCAGATTTTTGCTGAAATTGTGACCCCGGGGCTTAGGGATTTTTTCAAAAAAATATTTTCTGCCGGTTAAGTTTTTGAGGGCTGATTTCTTGTCCTGTGATAAAAAGCCTTCTGTTTCGAGTGCCAAACCTTTCAGGAGAGCATTTTCAAGCTTCTGGCACCATTTTTGAGTGAATTGCCAAAAGTCAGATTTTTGCTGAAATTGTGACCCCGGGGTTTAGGGATTTTTTCAAAAAATATTTTCTGCCGGTTAAGTTTTTGAGGGCTGATTTCTGGTCCTGTGATAAAAAGCCTTCTGTTTCGAGTGCCAAACCTTTCAGGAGAGCATTTTCAAGCTTTTGGCACCATTTTTGAGTGAATTGCCAAAAGTCAGATTTTCTTAAATTGTGACCCCGGGGGCTTAGGGATTTTTTTAAAAAAATATTTTCTGCCGGTTAAGTTTTTGAGGGCTGATTTCTTGTCCTGTGATAAAAAGCCTTCTGTTTCCATCGCCAAAGCTTTCAGGGGATCATTTATAAGCTTCTGGCACCATTTTTGAGTGAATTGCCAAAGTCAGATTTTTGCTGAAATTGTGACCCCGGGGCTTAGGGATTTTTTCAAAAAATATTTTCTGCCGGTTAAGTTTTTGAGGGCTGATTTCTTGTCCTGTGATAAAAAGCCTTCTGTTTCCATCGCCAAAGCTTTCAGGGGATCATTTGTAAGCTTCTGCCACCATTTTTGAGTGAATTGCCAAAAGTCAGATTTTTGCTGAAATTGTGACCCCGGGGCTTAGGGATTTTTTCAAAAAAATATTTTCTGCCGGTTAAGTTTTTGAGGGCTGATTTCTTGTCCTGTGATAAAAAGCCTTCTGTTTCCATCGCCAAAGCTTTCAGGGGATCATTTATAAGCTTCTGGCACCATTTTTGAGTGAATTGCCAAAAGTCAGATTTTTGCTGAAATTGTGACCCCGGGGCTTAGGGATTTTTTCAAAAAAATATTTTCTGCCGGTTAAGTTTTTGAGGGCTGATTTCTTGTCCTGTGATAAAAGCCTTCTGTTCGAGTGCCAAACCTTTCAGGAGAGCATTTTCAAGCTTTTGGCACCATTTTTGAGTGAATTCCCAAAAGTCAGATTTTTGCTGAAATTGTGACCCCGGGCTTAGGGATTTTTTCAAAAAAATATTTTCTGCCGGTTAAGTTTTTGAGGGCTGATTTCTTGTCCTGTGATAAAAAGCCTTCTGTTTCAAGTGCCAAACCTTTCAGGAGAGCATTTTCAAGCTTTTGGCACCATTTTTGAGTGAATTGCCAAAAGTCAGATTTTTGCTGAAATTGTGACCCCGGGGCTTAGGGATTTTTTCAAAAAAATATTTTCTGCCGGTTAAGTTTTTGAGGGCTGATTTCTTGTCCTGTGATAAAAAGCCTTCTGTTTCGAGTGCCAAACCTTTCAGGAGAGCATTTTCAAGCTTTTGGCACCATTTTTGAGTGAATTGCCAAAAGTCAGATTTTTGCTGAAATTGTGACCCCGGGGCTTAGGGATTTTTTCAAAAAAATATTTTCTGCCCGTTAAGTTTTTGAGGGCTGATTTCTTGTCCCTGTGATAAAAAGCCTTCTGTTTGAGTTCCAAACCTTTCAGGAGAGCATTTTCAAGCTTTTGGCACCATTTTTGAGTGAATTGCCAAAAGTCAGATTTTTGCTGAAATTGTGACCCCGGGCTTAGGGATTTTTTCAAAAAAATATTTTCTGCCGGTTAAGTTTTTGAGGGCTGATTTCTTGTCCTGTGATAAAAAGCCTTCTGTTTCGAGTGCCAAACCTTTCAGGAGAGCATTTTCAAGCTTTTGGCACCATTTTTGAGTGAATTGCCAAAAGTCAGATTTTTGCTGAAATTGTGACCCCGGGGCTTAGGGATTTTTTCAAAAAATATTTTCTGCCGGTTAAGTTTTTGAGGGCTGATTTCTTGTCCTGTGATAAAAAGCCTTCTGTTTCCATCGCCAAAGCTTTCAGGGGATCATTTATAAGCTTCTGGCACCATTTTTGAGTGAATTGCCAAAAGTCAGATTTTTGCTGAAATTGTGACCCCGGGGCTTAGGGATTTTTTCAAAAAAATAATTTCTGCCGGTTAAGTTTTTGAGGGCTGATTTCTTGTCCTGTGATAAAAAGCCTTCTGTTTCGAGTGCCAAACCTTTCAGGAGAGCATTTTCAAGCTTTTGGCACCATTTTGGAGTGAATTGCCAAAAGTCGGGATCTTTTCAAAAAATATTT